>NC_065515.1:3575260-3622765 GCF_006386435.1 Epinephelus moara
CACGTTTTTCTACTCACTGACGTGGTCAATCTATGTGAAACTGCACATAGGCATTGAGGACTGGCATAGGTAGAAGGTGACAAAGCTACCAATGGCTATGGACTAGTTTTAGTTAACTTCCAACTATGAAATGAGAAAGTTTGTGACTCAGCTGGAAATATTTGACCAAAGCACCAACTCGGAACAACTCTTTCAATTTCCAGCTGAACAGAAACACTAGAATATGTTTTTGAAAGCATGTGAGGTGAGAAATTGGCAATGCAGAAACTGAATCTTGATTCAGATTTGATCAGCATTCCCTTTGACAGTTTGACCGCGGCTCAGGAGCGGTGATCGACGTGACTGACAGCTGCATAAGAGACTCCTCGGCTTTGATTGGTTGTTTTCAGTGTGCTGCGGAAGATTCTGGCATATGCCATTAGAAGCAGAAGGAAGAGGAGGAGGGACATGATTTTTTTCAAAGATTATCTGTCTTCTGTTTTTCTGTCAGAATACAGTGACAGTAAAAGTTATTTTCTTATCCTGTGTGATCACACCCAGTCTATCATTACATCGAATGTTTGGTTACAGGTAAAACATTTCTCTTATTTGTGTGTTTGTGTACAGCTTTATGTGACATCACTGCACTGTATATACTCCAGGATTGTTCCTGCATGTGTTTACAATGCTTATGTGATTTTGAATGACATGTACTTGTAAATAGATGTGAGTGCATAAACACTCTGAAGGACATGTTTGTA
Organism: Epinephelus moara; assembly: GCF_006386435.1. Lineage (NCBI taxonomy): Eukaryota > Metazoa > Chordata > Actinopteri > Perciformes > Serranidae > Epinephelus > Epinephelus moara. The sequence continues at coordinate 3,576,001 of NC_065515.1, forward strand.
TTGTATGCCTCCCATTATGTCTAAACGCATATCTCTCCTCTCCATCTGTGTATCTGATAGTAATGAGTATGACAGAATAATGCATTCTAAATGCCTGACAGAGAGGTAAAACTGTGGCTTCTTTTTCCCTCTGTGCCTGTGGTTCTGCATGAGTGACCATTTAAACACACACAGTACAGAACAACACACAGTAACAAGCACACACAAGCAGCGTAAAGGCCATTTGCTACTTGCTGCATTCTGTCTTCATGACGCTGCTCTCACCGGGCAACTCACAGATCCCATAATTTAGCCCTTATCTTGCTGGCGGAGGTTGTTTGTAGGGGAATGTGTGTGTGTGTGTCTGTGTGTAGGTGTAAGTGTGTATGCATTCAAGCAGCCATTTTTGTGCCTGCAGACCAGGCACCACTAACTCCGTGCACTGTATTTACCACCACCTTGATTTGCTCTATTGTTTGAGTCTTAAAAAACAGTTTGCATTTGCAATCGCTCTCCGCTACTTTGGCTAATTACTGCATTTCACTGAGTAGGTGGTGCAGTGAAAAGGGAAATGCAGGCAGCGTATTATAAATATGTAGAATGCTTTGTCAATCATCCAAGTTACTCCGCTCAGATGTGAGAGTTTAACTTTGGTAATTATTGATGCAAAAAGCGGTGTGCTGGAGGTGGAGGTCTACAGGAGGTGGGCTCGCTGGCCTTGTGAAAACCCGCATTTTGCAGGAGCCAGGAGCTGAAAAGTGAGATGGGATCAATGCTGCAGGTCTTATTTAGATTCCAATTACAGCCATTTCTGATCAATTGGCTCCTCTCCACACCGGCAAACTGGGGCTCTGCCTTTGATCGATGGCCACACACACAGATGAGCTCGCACACACAGAAACACAAGCGTGAACACACTTTCACTTTTGGCTTTCACACATGCAAACACACACACACACACAAGCACGGATGCAAAACCATCCAAATGTGTTTGATCAATGCCCACTCGGCCTGAGAGCAGGATCTGCATTATTTCATGCTCTGTAGTTCTAATTGATCGCAGGATAAAATGATTAGTGAAGGAATCTTTCATGTTGTTATTTTTCTCTTTCCTCACACCGAGCCTCCTGGAACTCATTTGCAAGGAGAAGCGTTTGTCCTTGGATGTGTGTTTCTGTGATTTTGGTTTTGATCTCTGAAAGACATAACAGGTACTCGTTCAAGGAGCTTGCAGATTCCAGTTGCATATTATGATGTCATGCTTTGTGAGTTAGAAAATGATAGATTTATCTCTTCAGCACCGGGTTGCGGTGCATTTTACCTGAATTATTTAGCTCGTTTTGATGAGAAAACGTTCTAATCTGATTGATGCATACACTACATGACATATTCATATTCATGTAACTTTTCATCTTGCAGTCTGTCAAAGTTTATTTTTCCATGGGCGAAACAGTGGAGGGTTAAAGGTTTAAAGGTCTAGTGTATAAGAATTTTAGGTAGTTCCAACCAAGGGAAATTTCTCCTGTGTTCCAAGCATGTAGGAAAACTATGGTGGCTGATACAAAACTCAAATGATCTTAGCGAGAGCCATGTTTGGTTTGTCAGTTCTGGGCTGCTGTAGAATAACATGGCGGACTCCCTGGAAGAGGACCCGCCCCTTGGTTGATACAAATGGCTCCTTCTAAGGCCCAGTCTACACATATACAGATGTTTTGGCCTCTTGTCCACACGCAAACCGAGTTTAAGGTCACTAAAACGGTGCAGATGTTTCAAAACCCTGGTCATTGTTCAAAATGGAGAGTAAAATGAAGCGTTTGGGAATTGATGGCATCACCTCCTCAATTTGTGCTTGCCCATTGTTGTTTTGTGTCACAAGCATATGCTAGAAACAGCAAAGGCAGACGGTTTGTTTTGTTAGCGTGGTCTAATGACTGCTTTACACCTAAGCTTGGTGTTGCTGCCTCACTTCACAGATGAACGGAGGCGTCTGCTGCGCCCCGTGTTATTTTGTCCACCTCAGTGTCCCTGGTTTAACGTCTGCCAAGCTACAGTTTTAGATCAGACCTGGTTGAACTAGCAGATGGTCGGACACTTTCCAGAATGGGATTGTTTTCAGTGAGAATTGGAAGGAAAACTTTTGCATGTACGGAGCATCACGTGTATCTTTGGGTGAGCTCCTTCATCCTTATACTGAACGGGAATCAACAGTGATGAATATTATATCCTATTCCTGCCTATATATCCCCCTAAATCCTACACACTGGACCTTTAATCTACCTGCTGCCATCACCGAGCTGTTTAGGTGCCTTTGAATGAGATACTGAACTGTAGATGTGGAGAGAGTGGCCGACTGTATACAACTTGGCAGATAGAAGTGTTTCACAACTTTTCATTTTGGACAGTATCCATATATGTGTGTTTATAAGGAAGAAAAAAAAACATATTTGTAAGTGGGTGGTGTCAGTGACCACAGTTTCCCAAGACAAAAACTTGTGTTTTGTTAAAGAGCACTAGATGACCTGAAATAGTTGCAGATGGCTCCACACACATGTCCACAGATGTACTGACACACATATCCTCACACACGCAGTAGCCTGGACTCCTCCCATGCACTCTTCCAGCATGCGTTTGTGTCAATATGTTTGCTTTGTTTGGATGCGTCAGTTCATTTTGTTGACTTATTTTCTGCATCAGAAACAATCGCTGCGGCAATTGGGAAGGAGATTAATTTTATGCAAATGTATGCAAATAACTGTGACACAGAACTCCATCCGCATCGGTTCTATGCAAATGATGTTTGCTAAACAGGCGTATTGGAAGGGCCTGCATTTCCCAGCCCCCTCACATCCCACCCACCCCTCTTCCCAATCCATCCTGCTCACCCTCTCCTCCTCCTCGCCACCATTGCCCCTGTGCTTCTTTTTTTCTATCATTTCCCCTTTTGGCCCCCCTTCAGTCTCCCTTAATCCCCTCTCCACCCTTTTTTCTCACTTGGCCAGGCACTCTGCCTGGTCCGATCTCCCCAGTCTCACCCAACACACTCCCCCCTCGTCTCGCTCCCTCTCCCCTCTCTTCTGTAATCCTCCTCTTCATTCCTCCCCCTCTCATCCTTCTGTGTGCTGCATGGCTGTTAGTGGTGTGAGGAGGCACTAATGGGGCTTGAGGAAAACATTGTCATAGTGCCTGGAAAGCGCAGAGCCGGGAGCCATCCAGGAGGCAGCCACGAAGGCCTGACATTAGACTTGCTAATGGAAGGTTAACAGAACAGAGAGAAGACGGGATGGAGAGGGAAAACACAAGGACTAGAGGAGATAAAGAGGACAACGGGACTCCAGCGGCAGCAAGAAGGGTGGCACAGAGAAGGAGATATAGACGGAGACAAAGTGTGACACAAGAAAAAAAAAAGAGAGGGAGAGAGAGAGACAGAGGCACTTCCAGGGGAGATGGCAAACAGTCTCATCCTCTGTCAGCCCGTCCTGCCAGCACTTTGGGGGGAAGGAGGTAAACAGAAGGGAGAAAGGGGGGAAATAGGGTGTCTCTTTCCTCTATGCTCCAATCCTCTTTTCTGGTTTCCCATTTCATGAGAAGATTGTGGCATCACGCGTGACGCTTCCCTTCAAAGGCGAGGGAAAGTGTGTGTGTGTTTAAATGTAAGGGAATTCATACCCCCCCTATCCACCCACCCCAGATTCCCCAGACAACCCCCGTGACACACACCACTGCCATCACAGCAGGAGAGAAATTCTTATAAGACTTACCCATCCATGGTTTTGTGCTCATTTTTAATAGCACCAAGGAAAGTACCATTGCTAAAAATAGTGGCTTTACAGAATTAAAGCTTTAAAAAGAGTTTGTCTCACTGTGACTGAAGTGCCAAAAGAGCACTGTGGTGCACTGTGAGTGCCATGTGGCGCACTGAAGCAGTTGGTCACAGGACGAGGGCTGAGAGGGAAACTATTTCCCCACAGCTTGTGTGGAGCAGCCAGCCACAGTCTCACGGCTAAATGGCATTTGTGAGTAATATGCTTTTCTCTGCTGCAAGTGCAAGCAATGCAATACAGCTAAGTAATATCTCTCTGCAGAGCAATACTGTCTGTCAGCATTATATGGATGAGTTGATGTCTGTGACGTGCGTGTGTGTGTGCGTGTGTGCGTGCGTGTACAAGGGTGTGTGCATGTGTGCGCGCTTGTCAGATCCATTTAGATTGCAGGTATAGCAGTTGGAATGAACTGTGGGGAGAAAGAGGGAGAGAGTCTTGCGTTAGCCATGCGTCATTAGCATTTGTGACCAGTCGCATGGTTGACTGTGTCTCGGCCATTAGGAAGGAAGAGTGGAATGAGAGAAGGAGAAAGTAAAAGACAGAATTACCAACTACGATGAATGCACAGGGATTTGTCTCTGTAGCATTACTGCAGAAACATTGTTAACCTCCATATTAAAGGAAATTACAGTTTATTACAGCTCGGGTCTTTGCAGTTTTGGCCACCATTTTTGTCAGTTATGATGTCATTGTGCTTGATGCATTGTACAAGTAATTGCTGAGATCTGGGAACATTGCAACATCGCTGTCAACGGTCAATCAGACAGACAATCACACCAAGTTTGAAAGAGACAGTGATTTAAACAGTACTTCAACCTCCAAATGACACTTTGTATATCACTTACTCACCTCGTGTTATGTTGACTTTGTTTTTCTTGAAGGCCTCTGGTGAATGAAGCTTTATCAGAACATCAGATTATGCCAAACAGCTTTGGTTTTGCTGTTGACTGTTGTTTGGTGGATTGGATGATTGAAGTCTGAAGAAACAAGACATATTGGCAATATAACAATTCATTCATTTAACAAGCAGGAGCCTCAGTAGTGTGTGGAAGAACCATACACAGCCACAACAGCCTGGCGCCTCCTCCTCATGCTGGTCACCAGCCTGGTCACACACTGCTGTGGGATGGCGTCCCATTCTTCAACCAGCATTTGTCGCAAGTCAGCCAACGTGGTTGTGTTGGTCACTCTGGCACGAACAACACGCCCAAGCTGATCCCACAAGTGTTCAGTGGGGTTGAGGTCAGGACTGCTGGCAGGCAATCCCATCCTCTCCACTCCCAGATTCTGGTGGCAGTTTCTGATAAACCCCGCTCTGTGGTGATACTAAGGCTCACTCCAAGTGATGCCGCAACTTGGTTTTGCAGAACACCAGCTTGAAGTTGCCCTATCGCACGGACCCTATCCAGATTGGTCAAACTTTGCATGCTGATTCTTGGAGCAGACACCAACTGACCACAGTAGCAGGACCCATGCTCACAGGTGCCAGAAGCTCAAAACAAGAGTCAATAGCAATAGCAAAAAAAGCTGTTTGGCATTGGCAGAGGTGCACCCCACATACTCAGCTCTGCTGCTCATCCCACAAATGCATGTTCCTTACAATTGTGGCACCATTTAAAAGGGAAATAAACAGGCTTTCCAGCGGTATAAGATTTATTGCCAAGAAGCATTGTTACAACAAATAAATAATCTACCAAACACAAATTTCCTTACTTTTTTGTGCTGAGTTTAGTTTGACTTCAATAAAGAATTTTCTCAGTTTTTGGATTCTTCATTCACCACGGAGGCATGCAAGAAAAGGTTTTAACAAATTCAGCATAACACCAGGTGGGAAATCAATTTAGAAATTATCAAATGGGGGATGAAATATTCCTTTTACCACATCATCGAAACCAACTCTGAAATGTTGGTAGTAATCTGTTGTTGCACTGGAAAAATGTGTGTGTGGACCTACATGAAGTTTGGTAAGTCAGCGATGAGCCAGGAAGTTAGTCTGCAAACTGATTGCTGTTTAGAGGCTGACCTGGGAGTTTGTGCACAACCTGTCTGATCATCTAACTGCTCATTTGTTGCCCTGTCAGATATTAGTGATGCCGCTGTGTTCCCAGATCTCATCATTTAACTTGGTGAGTACGCTGTCATTAACCAACAGGTATTATAGCCAGTTCTACAAAATAAGACCAGTCGAATAAACCGGAATTATCCTTTAAGTCACACTGAAAATAATGGCAGTGCAAAGGGACAGTGAAGGGTTTCTGAAACTGACTGAGCAACAACAAGGAGGGACACACACACACACACACACACACACACACACACACACACACACACACATGCATGCATGGACGCACACACAGGGCACCAGACAATACAGATTTATGTGGCAATACAATGGCATGGCAGTTGGTGACAGCCACTGTGGTGACATCCAAACTCAGCAGGCCTCCGGCTCAGTTCTCTGTGTGTCTGTACTGTATGTACACACTCCAGTGTCTCCAGCAGCTCTCATCTGTCATGGCTACAGAAGGCTGCTGTGCCACCACGAGACGCTGCTCTTTGGTTGTGACAGACATCTCGCTGTGTATGAGCGTCCGTATGTTGCTGTTTATGCGGCTGATACAACAAGCTAGCTAAACGACTGAACTACACGCCTGCAGCTAACAGCCCAAACGAATATGCATTTACTGTAGACACGGATACACACACACACAGTCGTGACATATAAGCATTCATATCCATTTCAGCTGTTTAGATGTGTTTTGATCCCATGAGGCCAAACGTGTTATTCTGTCACTCTGGATACTATCCAGCAAAGTTGTCTGAACAACAGCGGCTCTGCTGTTCCCGCTGCCTGCTTTCTAATTCACGCTCTGTCTTCATGCTGTAGCAGAGGACAGGGTAACGAAGTGAGCAGAGATGGATGGGGGGATATAGAGAGCGAGAGATGGTGACACAGGGAGAGATAGAGAGAGAATAAGAGAGGGAGAAAGAAGGATGGTGGAGTGAGATGGTGTGGGGAGTTTGATTCCTCTAGTTGTCAGAGGTGCTGCATTATTGATGTGCTGAGGATCCCACATTGTCGCCGAGATTCTCAGTCTGTCACGTCACGTCCTGTGTGCACGCCTGTGTGTGGCTGTGTATGTGCGCGCACGCCGCACTAGTTTGTTGTGGTCGTACAAGTCCCGCAGGAGTGTTACCTGTCAACACCTCCATATCACAGCGAGCTCAGTCAGTGACAATGCTGTCTCTGTTGCGCTGACCACATGGGAAGGACGTACTCACACACACTTCCCTGACGATTTGTGGGAGGAGGTGATTGTGTGTGCGACGGGTTTTGTGTAGTATTGTGGATTCTCTTGGGTCTCTCTAAGTTTCCACTCGCTGCATGACTGTGATTTGGCTTTGTCAGTCTGCATTATGAAGTTAGAAGTAAGCCGAAGTAGCTCACCGTGTGATTGTGCATGTGTGTGTTTTGGGATGATGAATCTCTGACATTGAGGGATGGCCCTTCTGCTCTGAGTTTTATCTCATGAATTCTTTACGCTGTCTCCTCAGCAGACAGAATACCTCACCATTGGTTACAAACACAGCAGTGCATGATCAATATATTCATGTCACACTGTACAGCCACCAGTGCATTAACGGGACTACAGCTAACAATCTGTTCACTATTCCTTCCATTAAGTGGCTATTTGTTTAACCTATAAATGTCTAGAATGTAAAAATAAAATGCCAGTCACAGTCTCCAGCAGTCAACGTAAAATCTTTGAATGATATTTGATGTTTGAAGATTAACACAAAACACAGAAAGCCGACAAATCCTCATATTCCTCATAACCACAAATGTTCAGGCATTTTTGTTTGATAGATGTCTTCAGAGGTTAAATTGTTACTATTCATTTTCTCACAGTTGACGAATCGGTTATTTTAATTTTTCACCCTTTTCTTCAACCAAGAACGGCACATTTTTTTATCTCCAAACATCAAATCAAAGTAAAGAATAAAACAGGGAGTGCTACACAGCAGTCAAGACACTGTGTGTTGGTGATAGTAAAGAATCAGGTGCTCTTCAAGGATAAGGCAAGCAGTTACATCAGAATAAAAAACAATGACTGTCCAAGTTACTTAATGTAGACTGCCATAGAATAGGTTGGCACTCTGAAAAGCATCTAAGGCACTCAACCCTTTACAAATACATGGATGACCAACGTGTTCCGACCTAAGGCTCATTTATACTCCGTATAAAACATTGCAGCATCAAGCCATATTTCCGTGAGTCCATGCGTCCTTTATGATGGCATAGATGCAGCCAATAGATTGCATTTGAGGGCAGAGTCAAACGTTTTTAGACAACAACAAATGAGGCAATTGTGGAGGAGGTCATAATATTGTATCTTAACATGGTTCTGGTAGACCTGGATCAGAGACTCTGCTTCCCAGCGGAGATTGTCACAACCAACCTCAGACCAGACCTTGTACTTTGGTCCCCTTCGAGTCGGAGTGTTTACATCATAGAGCTCACAGTGCCCTGAAAGGATTCTGAGGCCTACGAGTGTAAGAGGCTTCGGTATGCCGAGCTGGAACAACAGGGCTGGAAAGCCACGGTTCGCCCTGTTGAGGTTGGCTGCAGAGGCTTTGTGGACAGATCAGCTACCAGCCTCCTCAAGGACATGGGAGTCAGAGGCCAGGCCCAACGTCAAGCCATCAAAGCCCTGTCCAGTGCTGCTGAAAGGGCAAGTCAGTGGCTCTGGATCAGGAGGAAAGACAACATCTGGGCCCCGAAATGACACCAAAGGGCAAGGCAACATCGAGGGGTGTGATGAAGGAGCTAAAGCAGAGGGGAGCACAACAGGGACGCCAGTTGTTGCTGTTGAACCCTCTGGAGGTGTCGTGGGCCTATTCAGTGAAAACACCTATGAAGGAGGGCGCCCACCCAACGAACCATAGCTCCTTCAACCACCCATACCTGTGATGACATCATCATCCCCATCCCGTCTCTCAAGGTATAAGCAAGGATTGTAACATCTAGTCCCATTCAGGTACGAGGCCAGGCACAAGCGTCATTAACAGGCGGCTCGCTCAGTGTGTGACGTGCACTTGTAGATAAAATATAGGCCTATATTAATGAAGGTTCATTAGTACGGTTTTGTGTTTCTCTGTAATGTAGCACAGTGTTAACAATGTTGCTTGTTCTGTTCCACCATTATTTAAATTTCTTCGTTGCCTCCTACGTTCGTATCTCACTTGACCTACACTACACTGCCTCCATGATCTCTGGTGGTACTGCTCTGTTTTAACTGTATCCATAAGCTTTCAGAAAACTAGGGCTGTACCCAAATATTCGGATATTCGAATATTCGTTTCTATGGGTAGGTATTCGTCATGAAAACTTGGTATTCGATATTCGTTTTTTTTATTTACTTTTTTTTTTTTTTTGTTTCTTTTTTTTGGTGCTAAATGTAGTTGTTTTGTTGTTGGTAAATGTAGGTTATCAATAAAAATCCAAACTTTTAAATTGCATTGTTAAAAATGTGAAAATATAGTATAGCCTTTTGGAGTGCGTGACAAAAGTGTGTTTTGAAAACGACCGCGGACTGTCACCTGCTCAACGCATCAGTACCTTCGGATGCCATGACAGTAATAGCCAATAATGTCAAAATATCATTTACAGACCGATTTAACAGACGATCACTGCTGCCTGACCTGCAGGTCCATTTGCGGGTCCTGCGGGTTACGGGTCGACCCGCGCATCACTACTCAGCTCAGTCTATAAGGCTGTGCTTGTTTCAATGGTTCCGATTTAATCAGAAGACAAATTAAACAGCATGACTAGCCAATGTGAAAATTAAAAGAAAGCATAGAATAATGTACTGAAGGAGACTGTTGTGCCATCACATCTTTTTTGGTTTCAGGAGCAAAGTAAACAATGAGTAGCCTACTTCATATACAATGCTGCTTCAGAGGCTTCTCCAGCCTGACCAGAGTACAGTTCTCTGAAATAACAATAAAAACTTACTGTGGTCATATTTTAAGATATTGTGTAAAACATTGTCAATCCGCAGCTTCAGTTCAAAAGAAGCTGTATCAGACTTCTATCTTCAAACAGTGTTGTTGGAACACCACTGCAGAGGCACTGCCAAAACTTTTTATTTAAACTTTATTTAAAGGGTTTGTAAGGCAAGGGGTAACTTAACCTGCTTCCTTTATAGCATCTTGTTTAGTGTGGTGTGTTGATGGCAGCAAAATGCTCCTGTGATGACAGTGAGGAGACGACTGACTGAGTGTGGAAGAACTGAGACATACTGTTGAAATTGCACTTATTTTTCTTGGGACATCTCAGGCTGTGTATTTGTTTTGGAAACCGATGGACATTTTCAAAATGTACCTCTTTACACTAAAAAAGGGGAAACAATTGGAGTCTCTGTTATTTATAGAGTACTGTGCAGTGGTTTTACTTGTCCAGCCTGACCCTTGAGATCAAATTAAGCTGTACAGTACGTGGCCTATGAACTAAAACTTGTTTGACACCCCTGGTTTAGACCACCTCGGATGCTTTAAAGAACCCTGCTCACGTATGTGATTTCCACAGACGCTGCTCCTTTTTTTTATGAGCACATTTGTAGATGCAGTGCAAGTATCAGTGCTGTTAATTCACTTAACTTAAACAGTGTATAGTTAATCCTTTTTAATACTTATTAAGTGAACACCAACCTTTGTCAGCTGTTAAATAATGCACCTATTTACTCTATAAAAACTTTAATGAAGATACAGGATGAAAAAATAAAGTGCCTTGCAGAAAGTTGCTGCAATTAAGTTTTTTTTACTCCTCAAATGTCTTGTGAAGTTTAATGTCTCATTATGGGCTCAGCAGTGCAATGTTTTAATTTATCGGTGAGAGCTGATGGCTTGTTTCCAATGCACTATATATTAAGGGATTTTTTTCCCCTTTGTCTATAGTGCAGATGCACATTAAAAACAGGGAGATGTACCGTTGTTGAGATGCCCATGCTTAACAATTTCAATTAAATGCCAGTGCTCCCAGTAAGTTACAGCAAGTAGAGTAATAAACGTGTTTGACTCAAATCATATTTCATCAGTGCTTCTTTGGCTTTTATTGCCGTGACCTTAAAGCGTGTATAAGCAGCCGCTGCCTTTGGGCTGCCGGCACACACCACCATCAAGATGACACACACCCTCACCCTTCAACTTGCAAAACTCCCACTCGTATTTCGCTTTTATCACATGCCGTGAACTGAGCTCTGGATTCCATTTTACAGCGACTGTAATGCAAGAACTTATAACTTTTTATGACAATTTGTTCATTGGCGAAGGACTTCACTTCAAGAATTATCTGCAGTGAAAAGCAATTATCTGAGAAAACATAATAGAAACCAAATGACAGACGGACAGATAAAAAAAGAGAGGGAGAAAATGGAGAGAAAGGAATAGATAGATGGAGAGATAGAGAGCGTATTGTGCTGGCCATCTTCCCAGCACGGAGGGATCGATCAGCAGAACGAGAGAGCCTCACTATTTCCTCTGTCGGTAGAATGAGCCAGGCTAATAATGGAAAGCAGTCATCATCTCCCCTTGCTCTCTCCCTCTCCCTCTTTCTTTGCCTCCATTCCATTTTTCTGGGAAAACAATCATAGCCTCGTCGGAGGGCCGCCTCACTCTCCCACCATGATCTGACATTTGAAAAACAAACCCGTTTAGTCGGAGAAGTGGGCGTCAAACGGCAATGAGCCTTCTGAAACACTGACTCACGACATCCGGGGGGAGCTAACACACATATGCACACACACACATACGCACACACATAAATGGTACACCGCATGAAGCTGTCAAAATCCCTCAGTGTATCCCAGCCCCACATCAGAAACAATAGAGGAATCAAGAAGGCCGGAACTCAATGGTCCAATCACGGCAGCTGCATCCGCTGCTACCTGCTAGTCATAACGAGCTAAACGACCTTTTCCACTGCACTCATTTCTGCCACTCAAACCCTGTCCGTCACTCAGCTCCAAAACACAATTACTGCCATTCATGAAGCTGAGAGGCCAAATGTTTGCTATTTGTCATTTATGCAAGTGTTTTCCTTTGTGTGTGTGTGTGCATACATGGGTGTGTTTGTGCCATTCCTCGCAGGTGGTAAAAATAAATGTAAGCCTTTATGTTTCTTCCCTCTCTTTGCTGTCATATCTGATTTTTCTGTGCCTATATGTGCCCATATTTCACATTTGCTCAGATACTGAAATGGAGACACTAATCTTGGGGGCCCACCTTGAAACTGTGGCGGTTGTGTAGATCTTCTGTGCTGTCGGGTTGAAGATGTGTGTGAAGCATTCATATTTTAAAATGTGTAGCTTCTTTGCAGCAGCATCCATATTTTAAGCACTGTCCGCTGTCATGGCTACATACGAGTCTGGACACAAATGGATGTAAACTGCAGTTTGATTGGCCGGCACAGGCGCACAATCACAAAGCAGTAATTCTAGTTTCAAGAGAACCACAGATTGAAGCCTGTAGCTCTGATTGTTGCACTGTTTCCCACTCATTGATTGGAATGTTGGTTAGAATGTCAAAAGGTAAGATGTCAGGTGACAGCAAAAACAGATGATCAAAAGTTTACTTCTATGAGTTATTTAAATCTATATTGTAATATTTTTGGACTATAATAAGCTGTACATACAACATGATCACTCTAGCAACATTTATCCAACAGACACAACAATATGTGGCGCCACTTGATGTCTGTAACGCCAGGTCCACACTCGATACAGAAGCGCAGCGAAATGCTTCGTTTAACCTTAAAGGGGAACTACTGTTTTTTTCAACCTGGGCCCTATTTTCCGATCTACTTTTGTCTAAATGAGTGATAGGATGTTCAATATGTGACATGTCTCCAGTATGAAGCTAGGGCTGACCTGCCTGCAGCCCGTGAGCGCGCGCTATATTAAATAATAGGGCACTCAGACAGCGTCAAACAACGTCAAAATACGTCCACTAAAAGTGCATTTTTTTCACACAGATAGGCTCGGATTGTTAGTATAATTATCTGACAACATAACGGAAAGGAGAAATGAACGTCTGTGTTTACCTTTAGCTGGATTCAGACATGTTCCTCTGCCTGTTGCTGCTCCCTCTCTCTCCTCGTCCGCTCTTCAGTTTCAATGAGCTCTGCATCTGTGTACGTCCGTGTACTCCGTGTTCAAATAAATACGGGCGCTCATCAAATTCAAATGGCTCATCCAGATCCAGTTGGTCAAAATCGGGTAAAAATTCAGACATGACTACTCCAAACTGAGTGACTCCTCGCGTTTGTAAGGTCACTCCAGCGGTAACTTCCTGCAACAACTCAAATCTCGCGAGATGTGAGATTTCAGAGCCAGGCTTTTCTGAGTGAGTGTTTTGACTTGCCACAACAAACATTTGATGACCACCCGTACACAGACGTTCATTTCTCCTTTCCGTTATGTTGTCAGATAATTATACTAACAATCCAAGTCTATCTGTGGGAAAAAAATGCACTTTTAGTGGACGTATTTTGACGTTGTTTGACGCTGTCTGAGTGCCCTATTATTTAATATAGCGCTCGCTCACGGGCTGCAGGCAGGTCAGCCCTAGCTTCGTACTGGAGAAATGTCACATATTGAACATCCTATCACTCATTTAGACAAAACTAGATCAGAAAATAGGGCCCAGGTTGAAAAAAACAGTAGTTCCCCTTTAAGCAGTCGGGCTGTTCACACTAGAAGCCGAAACTGTCACTGCAAATTGCAAGTCGACCATGGAAATCTGAAACACAGATTTCCATGGTCGACTTGCAATTTGCAGTGACAGTTTCGGCTTCTGGTGTATTTTTTCCGCACGCTGTGGGCGGATCTGACAAAAAAACACTTATACACACATTTATAATATATTTTGAATTAAACAAAGGATACATTAGATATGAAATACATTTTCTGAGTATGATTAATGATTAACTCTGCATCCCATGCTTCCACATTTTTTTCAGTTGTGTCTGAACAGAGAGCAAAATAAGACAGACAGACAGACACACACACACACACACACACACACATATATACAAGCAGAGACAGAGCTTTCGGTGTGATTAGAACGGCAGAGGAGCAGAATCACTTGCAGACAGTGAACAGCCAGGCGACTGCTGACGAGCGGCTATGCAGCAACTGACACGGGGCGCTTCTGAGTTCAGTGTGAACATGGCGTAATTCTAATTTTTACTTCCCTTCATATTCTGGTGTGATCTCTTCCAACACCTATGAAAAATACCTGGCTCTTTTGCTGCTAATCTACTGTGTTCACCCAACCGGTTGTCATGCCCAGGTCATCAAATACCGATGCTTTGTCGGGCCCTTGCTGGCATCTGATTGCAACACACAGGGCAGACTTTTGCATATCTGACGCACAGCTGAAACACATAGTGACACGTAGTTAATGTTGTAAAATGATCGCAGTTAGGTTTAGGCAAGAGAACTAATTGGTGAGGTTTGGAAAAAGTAGGCGTGTTATGTAACACGTGAAATGACTGTACGTAAATTACGTAACGTTTCGTTAAACAGTGGTGACTTCTGGTTTCACATGTGACATGAACTGTGTAGTCTCTTGGATGAAAGTCAGTTTTTTCTTTCCCCATCCACCTCCACTCCCTCCGGCCCTTTGTGGACTATCTCGCTCTCACAACATCACTTCCTGTCAGTGTCAAGTGTTGCTGTGGATGGGTTTACATTGGAGTTTAGTCACTAAATGCTGTCAATATCAAACGCCGAGGGCTGTGATAAAGCATTGGAATTTGACAACTCTGGAATGAGAACAGGCTGCTTCACCAGCTTGTTGCTAACTTTGTGTTTACCATTTGGTGATTCAGTGAATTTATCAGAGCGTTTTTTGTTGTTGTTGCAGAAAACATTTGCTTGCTGCTGCTGGAAATGAAATTCTCTGTGGGTTCATCACTGCAAGCGTCACCTTTCACATTACACAGTCTTTTGATCCGTTGTTGATATAAAAATATTGATTTATTGCAGTTTTAAACCTTCATATATTCTTCATTACTGGAGCAGCTGTTGTTGGATCACACCACTGTTGTGACACTCTTACTCAGCACAGCTCACAGTGATGGTAGAGTTACCTTTAGCTCTTTGTTGTGGAAAACAAAAGCATCGGGGGAGAAGCTCTGAATGAAAAGCTCCATGTTACTGAGTAGACTGCTCAGGGCTGCACAGTTCTCAACCTCAGAGTAAACACCGCAGCAAGCGTGTGCACGTGTGTGCGTATGTCTGTGTGTGTGCACGTCCTGCTGATGTCAGAGAGAACAAGCTGTCATTCAGACAATAAGATCACAACAGGGATGTGGCACCAGTATGTGACACATGTCAGTGACGGCTTACAGGCAGCGACTGTGTGTCTGCTGTCTGACATACTGGAAGGCTGAGAGACGCAGACAGATGGAGAACTGGTAGATATACGTACATACTGTAGACAGATAGGCAGACAGACAGATGGAAAGAGACTGGTCCTTTTAACCCACCACCTTCCTCCTCCCCTCTTCCATGTAGAGGATCCCAGTCCAACTCTCCTCCAGCTGCTAGGTTGTCTTTTCAGATCTTTACAGCTATGTCATCATTCCTCTTTTTATCTCATCATCCCACCTCTAAAAGACTAAAGTGGATCACGCCTTCTCCAACTCTTTCTTCTTCATCTTCTCTCCATTCCTCTCATTTTTCTGCACCCTCTTTTTCTTTCCACTCATCTCCCTCCTCATCTCCTTTTCCATTCACTCCTCACTTCTCCTCGCCTCCTGTATCTATGCTCACAACCAGATTGCTATCTGGAGCACAGTGTGGGGTCATTAAAATTCAACATCCTTGCACAATAACTTTAAAGAGTGCTTTTTAATAAAACACTAATGAGGAGCACTTCCTATCCGCTGCTCAATAGTCTGTTTGTTTCTTCCTCACTCGGTTTCCGAATGAACAAATGAGAAATGTGGTACATCCCTGTAGCTCCGAGTATTTTGTATGTTCAAATGAAATACTTTTTACTTCTTAGACAACAGTAGGTTAAAGGGAATGACACTGCAAATTTGTGAGCAACCATATTAAACTGTCTTCCGCTCCCTGATTGTCACATGTGGATCTTCTGGACTGATATCCTGTTCAAGAACAAATACGAAAAGAATATTCCCAAAATACCATTTAATTATGATGTTAAGGATCACTGGCATGTCATACTGTAGTGTGTGTGTGTATTTGCCTGAAATTTTATACTTGTGTGTGACTTTGAGGTCATGTACTCTCTAAGTTTTGTGAGCAAGCAGCAGCTTCCTGGGCTGAACAATGAAGTGCCAAAAACTGCAGCTCCTCTAATGGCCACTTGAGGGTTGCCTCAGAAGCCGGTCAATCACCATAGACCACCATGTTTAAGTGCCCAACATTACAGCCAAAATAAACATGTTTACAGCCCGATTCAAAAGATGGTTTTGGTCTGTATAACTAGTTTCCCCTCCATGACACCTGCACGTGGGGTGAATTTTTATGCAACTAACCCCAGTAAATGATATCAAGGCTGTGCATAATTAAGGTTGTGACCATTTTGAGTGGCAGGTTGGTGCCGTCTGTTGACAATGCTGGTTAGGTAACATACTCATGGTAGTATAGGTGTAACCTTAATCCCAGTTCAGACCAATGATTAGCGACGAGACAAAACCTTTTTAGAACACTGCAGAGAAAAGTTGCAGCGGTGTGAAGTGGCCGTCTGAGCTCAACTCAAGCTGGCTGTCATCTGTTTCTACAGCCAATCAGTGAAGTCCGCTGGTCATGTCAAAATGATCGCAGACAGCGTGTTTGCTTGCTTTGAAACGTGCTCCGCCCCCACTGAGTCCTCTGTTTCTGTCCTCATGGTATGCCGGTGTCGGACGGTGGGTCACTGCTGCTGCTCGCTGTATGTGCTTGCATGTTTCTACTTGTCTCGTCGCGAATCTTTTGTCTGAATTGGGCTGTAGCTGTCACTTTCTCAGTATGTTTTTAGTTACAAAAGCAAAAAGATCCTCTGAGGAGTCAAATGTTCAGTTTTTCCTGTAAGTACATTTTGTTTTTTATAGCTTTAAAGAAATACTTAACCCAGCAGATGAGCATTTGTATATCAGTTACTCACCACATGTCACCTTGAATTGGTAAAGAAAATGTTTTTCTTGCATGCGTCCAATGGGTCATGTTATAGCGAAAATGCATGTGTTTGGCAAGTACTGAGCATATTGGATAGATGAGACTTGGATTGTACTGCACAAGTTGTGTTGTAGACAGATGTTTGCCTTTATTGGAATCTTCGTTCACATTGGAGGCATGCTAACAAAAACAGTCTTTCTCATGACTTCAAGGAAACATGCGTTGAGTGATTGATGTACAAAGTGGCATTTTGCCTGTGAAGAATTACTTTAAGCCGGTTTTATGCTACCCAAAATTAGCATTAGCATTTTCGCAGTTAACCATATGGTGTGTCTCAAATCACATACTTCCGTTAGTACACCTCCATGTAGTATACTATGTGCACATTGGCGTAGTGTGCGAATTTCGACAGGGTAGTGTTGTCTCAAACCAAACACGGCCGTTGTGCACTCACCGGAAATGACGACCGCAAATTTCGACCTCTTCTCCTTTTAATGCCTAATTGTAACCGGCCAGTGGAGCATTACTGCCACCGTTTGCCCACAATGTCAAAATGTGCAGCTGTTACCTAGTTAGCAAACTAGCATTCGCATTATTGTTCGCGGTACCAAATCATTACAGACTGCTAAACTAACCCAACAAATATACTGCTGGCTTATACCCGACAACAGTATAGTGGTGCTTAGTGCAAAAAACACGTGTATTTGTACAATGCAGCGACATTCACGGTCGCACAGTCCTCGGCCGCCATTTCCAGTTTGAAAAGTGGTCCCTCCTCTTCCGCTACGCAGCCAAGATGGCGACCATTGAGGGCGAGAAGTGTCCATAGTTCCGTTTTGAGTGCACCATCTAGGTACTCATAGTGCACTGCATTTTTCCATACTTCTCAGTGTGAACGCACTTATGCACTCAAAATGTTAAGTGTAAGTACAGAAGTACGCGATTTGAGACACAGCGATAGACTGTAAGGCACCGTGCTAACCAAGCTAGGAGCTAGCATAAGGTTTAGCTCCACCTTATGGACACTTCTGGCTCCAAAAATATGGCGACGATCAAAATGCAAACCGTGATTCTCCAAAACAGGAGTCCACAAACCAGTGAGTGACGTCACAGTTGCTACATCCATATTTTTCATACAGTCTATAGTTGTGAGCTGAGGATTGAGAAGGCTCTTACCAAAGCTACAGACCTCAGCTTCACTACACACTCCTCTATTAGACAAATAATCTTTTTAATGCTTGGACTGGCCTCATAAATGCCTGATTAATGCTTCCAAATGTTCCTGCTTGTGTATTAATAAGCACAGTGCATGTAAAGTGGAGTGAATGGATACAGACAGAGAGCTTATATTCTATAGGACTTATTGTCAGCATTCGTCTATATTGTGCGTTTACTTGCTCACTTGGTGCGCATGTATGTTTGCAGATATTCTTTTGATGTAAAGAATAAGTAAATGTTTCTGCTTTGTTTGCAGAGCATCTCATTTCACTAGCGCACTCCTGTAGTTGTTAGTTTCCTTGACCGGCTCCTGCAGTCTGTGATGTGCACGAATGGGGCCGTCAGATAATCTTCAGCCCGTTGTTCACATGTCTTTGATCATTGCTGCAGAGCTGCTCAGTCAACACAAAATCGGCATCTTTAAAGGTAAAATATGCCCATCTCTACTATTTCCTCACCTCCTGCAGTCAGCCAGAGTTGGATGGTGCGTGTATGTGCGTGCCTGGAAGTGTGTGTTACTGTGCTATAATTGTAGTATGACATCTACTGCTGACAAAGTGGTTTTAACTTCAGTTGATATGGACTCTTGCTGGCTAGTCTAGACGTTTCCTCCTACACCTCACTTCTGGATGGAGTGGGACAGAGACTTTGATGTTGACATCTACATTACTAAAGACAGGAGGAGAGCGAGAAGCAGAGTATGACGGAGAGAATAAGAAGCAGAGAAGCAAAGAGAGATTCAGTCAGCATAGGGTGCTTAAGAGTTTAGTTAATTATATTTATTTGCCGGGGATGATGTACGAGAAACATTGTCATAGAGATGACCAGATTCAGCTTCTTGCTAATTTTCATCTACAGCTGCACAAAATAATTTTCCTAAGAGGTGTTCCCAGGAGCCATAATAAACTGGAATGGATGGATATGCAAACAGTATAAACATATGCATATGCAGGCGCACAGTGAGCATGGACGGATTGAAGTACAAATTGTCTAGCAGTCTCCTAATCTGATGTGTGTGTTTCTGTGTGTGTGGGTGCATGTATGAGTATCCATGTGCAAGGCAGTGTTTTGCTGCTGGGTTTTTGTGAGAACGGCGGGTTTGGGAATCACTTAACTTCTGTCACTAGCTGTTATGTCTCTCCCAGCCGGAGGGACAGGGGAGGAGACAGAGGAGGAGAAGGAGAGCGACAGAGTGAGAGATAGAGACAGAAGGAGAGAGGCAACCAGGGAGCTGCACAGCTTTTACCTGAACTGAGAGGAGTGATTCATAAAAAGTTTTTGGGGCTCTTTCCGTCTCTTTTGTACACATGCAAACATACGCATCGTTTTGTTTGTCTGTGCTTCCATTTGCATCAATTACTGTCTTGAAAATGGAGAGAAGACGTGCGAGGTCTGGCCTTTTTAGCTCAACACAGCAGCCCTGAGCAGGGTTAAATATTCCTTTGCTCCTGCTCTGCCTCTACCACGTTGGATCCGTGTCATAATTTGAAGGAACTGTAGCTTTTGGCTGACAAACATGGACATACTGTACCTCAGCGCGTGGGTATGTGTGCCCTACATACACAAACACACACATGCACCAACACGAATGCATACAAGGGCACCCATCTTTCTGCTGTGTCTGTGTCACTCAGCCACCCCCACAGCAGTATGAGTCCTGTCTCTACATCCTCCTCCTCTCATCCTGAAAGGTCAGGGCTCATCACCATGTCAGATGGAGTTTATTCATTCCTTCTCTCCCACCAACGTCATTCTCACCAAGTCGGCTGTCAGAGTGGGTGAATGTCGTGCACTTGTCAAAACCGCATCTCCAGGATTTCTTCGCTTCTCCTCCTCTCTGAACGCTGAGGCTCCTGTGTCGCCCTCAGGACGTGTCTCCTCTTTTCATGTTTCATTCGTTTACATATTACGCATAAATATATGCACGATGCAAGCAGTCATGGGTTTCTTCATTGTTCATCTGCCTGTTTGTGTCTCTGATTTGCTTGCAGGTGAGAAGAAGAAAGCATGTGATGAGATTTCCCTTAAATCCAGCCATTATCTTGACTCAGAGCTCAGCCTCTCTGGCTCTGCTGCGTATTATCTGATTGCACACAGAAATTCCTTGATGCTGCCTGTGCAAATTGGTTTGCCAGACGCCGTACACATGAAGGCGAAACTGAGAGAGGGAAAGGGAGAGGAATCCGTGGCAATTAACACCACCTCTTTACACAGGCTACTTAAAATCCTTTCACTCTCAGCAAAAAAAAAACTGTCTCTCCTCTCTCTATCTCTTTCCTCTCGTGGGCTCTCCCACTCTTTTTTATGTCCTAACCAAAATATGAGTCTCCCCTGTTGGAGTAGTGAAGCACGGCGGGATTGCTGAGCCCATGTCTGCGCACACTCATATGGTCGTTTGAGAATTGCTGGTGTCAGGATGCATTAAACAGGTCAGACTGAGAGCAGTGTGATGTGGGCTAATTTAAGGCATTAAACCAAACGAACATAAATGTTTTTGCCAAATAGCCCACAGCTACAGTCAAGACAGATTAGAAGTGGGGGCTGAGATCTAAAATTGAAACTCACTGTCAGATGTGTTACACTAAAAGCAGAAATATTACATGCCAGAAGATGCAGCTTGGCGTACTTGGCCCTTAATTACCCGTCTTGTAAAAACCTGGTTTGGAATTAACGGTTTGTGGTTGCTGGCAGCCATAATGGCTATCATTAATTCTTGTCTGCTTTGCTGTTGTGGTCCTTCAGCTCCTATTGTCCTTAAAGCGGAGGCTAATACGAGTGCAGTGTATTGGGCTTTCAGTCCTGCTCTGCAGCCAATTAGAGCGACAGCAGCTCGTCTGTGTGGCCCAGTGGAGCATGTCTGGTTCTGTCCAAACCTGACCCCGCTACTGCTCCCTCGCCTCCCGCTGAAAACTGTGGATCCATTGCGACCGCTTGGTGCTGTACAGGCAGACTGCATCTGTGGGCGACTGTGTCAAGTGTGAAGGGTCCTCAGGGCCTTGGTGACCTACCATGCAGAAGATTTGTTCCAAGCTCTCCAAGTGAGTTATATGGGGTAGCACTGTGTGTGTGGGCAGGTTAGGGGACAGCCAGGGCGCAACACGGCTTTTCCATCGGCCAGACAAAGTGTGCTGATCACCCAAAGTCAACAGAAACTAATACTGCAGGGGTTAGCCACAAATCCCCTCGCTTTTAGAGAGGGGGAGAGAATAAAAGTGAGAGAATGGAAGGTGTATTAAACGCTACGGGCCTCACTATCCTATTCAGAGAAGAAAACATGGCAGAAGGTGGGGAAAAACAGGGACAGAAAGAAAGCAACGGCTGTAAAGAGTTTTGAAATGCCAGCACCAAGTGAGCAAATGGTAAACTGAAATACATTTAAGTCTGGTTTATTGATGCGGTGGATTTGAGGCACTAGCAGATGTGAGTTCCCTTTCAACCTGCAGCACCGCCGGATCACAGGCCCAGACTCCCCGGGGAGCTACACTTTACCAAACACACCACTCAGCTATGGATCGAAATAGAAAATGAAGGATTTTTTTTTTATCCCGTGACAAAACGGCTTTTTGAAATAAATGTCTCTGTGTGTCTCTTTCTTGTGGGAGTCGTATAGGTCAACTACCTCAAAGAAAGCAGTCCATATTACCTGCTGTTAAATTTATCTTGCATCCAACAGGCACCCATTGTATGCCTTAGACTCTACATTATACATCATACACAACAGTTCTGAATTACGCATTTATTTCTGTCTTAAATGTGCACACATCACATTTCACCTGTGCGAACCAGCCGATAGAGAGATGTACAGGAGTCCGGTCCGTGGGAGCAGATCATGATTACTACGGCTGAGTGTGAACAGTCTGTACTGTGCTGCAGCAGTCAGACAATATAGGGAATCCATGGGGGGAAGCTCCCACCCACCCTCAATTACAGGCTCACAGTGACAGCCAGCCTCTTTGCTCATCAGCCAGCCAACCCACCCGGTCGTCAGCCAAGCCTGACTCTCCTACCCCCACTCCCAGTCAAGACACCCCCTACCTGCAGCGCTGAGCCTTCACGAGCCCCTTCACCCAGTTTCCAGCTAACCTTTGCTTTCTTATGTCTGAAACATCCTCAGTAACTGCTCTACTGTGTGTCTGAAACACAGACATGTAATGTAGTGACAAAACAGTTAGTTGATTGACAGAAAATGAATAACCAACGATAATATAATAATTAATTGATCATTTAAAAAATATATATATATATCAAGCAAAAATGTATTGGTAGCAACATTTGCTGGTTCCAGCCTGTAAAATGTAGAGTTGGGCTGTTTTTGTCTGTTTTATGTCATTTTGAATTTAGTTTTTTTTTTTTTGAAGAAGTCTCCTTTAGCTGGAGAAACAATGATGGGCATTACTTACAACATTTTATGGACAATATGGTGAATAGGTTAATCCAATAAATGATTGACAATGAAAATAATTGTTAGTTGCCGCCCTACTGACATGTTAAGTCCTGCTTTTAACTTTGTATCATGTTGATTGAATGTCTGATGCTATTTGAAAGACAAAAATGATCTAAAATCTGAATATATTATAGTGAAGATGTACACATTTTATCTAGATTCTGTATTGTATTGAAGCATAGAATTGAGTTTTAATGTTGAAGACAAAAATCACGTTTCTTACTGCTGATGAAGAAGATGAAGACGAAATAGTCTGTCACACACAGAAACCAAACTAGGGCTGTACCAAATGTATTTTCCTTGCTTTCTAATAAAACTTTGAATGTCTGTCATCATATATCATATTTCATGATAAATAAAGAAATAAAAGATCCAGGCACAAAATCTTCAATTTGAATAAAGTTATTCTTTAGATTAAGAGTTTTTATTAAATCAATTTTCTTTGATGAATACATGTAATTTACGTTGCTGTTAGACTGCCAGATTAATACAAGTGTGTACCTCCCTTTGACCGCATACAATAAGTTTTTGAAAGGCTGAACACCTACAAGTATGGACTGAAGTAGAATATTTCATTAGATAAAAATATGTTGTGAATTTTTTAAATCATTACATCTTTCTTTCTTTTCAATACAGTTTGACTTTTGGACTTAACAACTCACTCCACCTCCGGGTTGTGCTGTGTCCGCCGGTCAGCCAAACTTCGGCTTACACCAGCTGCGCTCCGCCTGCGCTGACAGTAGACCTGGTATCAGCTGGCGAGCTTTTAGCGCACCTTCGGCGAAGCCTTTTGGCACAAAACTGTCACTGCACCAAGCTGGATCTGTCAACACCTCCCCCTGCTGCGCCGCCACACCCATCTCAGCGCACCTCGGTCTGCCAAACTACCAAACTGAGCGCGGCTCAGGTTGCGTTGCTTGAAACTAGCTCTGCGCGGGGTTCGCCACCCTGCGCCGCGCCGGGAAACTAGAGCCCTTTGTGTTGAAAGGGCTCAGTTGAGGTGGTTTCAGATCAGGGGCATGTCCCGCTNCACCTCGGTCTGCCAAACTACCAAACTGAGCGCGGCTCGGGTTGCGTTGCTTGAAACTAGCTCTGCGTGGGGTTCGCCACCCTGCGCCACCCTGCGCCGCGCCGGGAAACTAGAGCCCTTTGTGTTGAAAGGGCTCAGTTGAGGTGGTTTCAGATCAGGGGCATGTCCCGCTGGTAGGAGGTCCCAGGGCAGACCCAGAACATGCTATGGGGATTAGATATCTTATCTGGTCTGGGAATGCCTCAGGGTCCCCCAGAAGGAGCTGGAAAGCACTGCTGGGGAGAGGGGCGTCCAGAATACTTTGCTCAGCCTGCTGCCATTAGACACTCTGGAGTTTTTGGAAATATTTGGGTCACACACCACCATCGCAGGAATCTAATTCTACATATAGTATAACACACAGGGCTTGTGCATGTTGTGTTCAGTGCAGTTAATTACTCATGAACGTGCAAGCTGTAGCAGTAGTAGCAACTTGTAACGTGTAGTGGCTTTTAGACCCTCTAGACTTCCAACTCACCCAGTTGCCAGCCAAATGTATCCTCGATCCCCTCCTAACCACCTCAGCCCCGACCCCCTGACCCCTCAGAGCTCCTTCAGTATCCATAGATTATCTTCTGTGTGTTGAGCCCGGGGGGTACCAGCAGGCGATGACAGAGGGGGGTTGGTTCACAGCATCAATAACACACGGGTTAACACGGCCCTCACTACACGCCACATTGCCTCTAACCACATGACTCTCATGTACTCGCTCACCCCCACCTGCGCTTCACCCTCTGTCACTCTTGTGTCTGTCTTCCTCTTGTCCACTGTACACTTTGACACCTCCCTCATGTCTCTGTTGTCGTCATCTTAGCCTACCAAACATATAGAAGCCACATATTTATACTAACATGCGTGTTTGAAATATTTTGAATGTCTTGATTCTCCCTCCTGCTGATGCTGCCTCTTTTTCTTCCCCTCCTCTCCCCTCTCTTTGTCTTTTTATTTTCCCTCTCTCTGGCCGTCACCGTGCTCCCTGTCTTCTGGTTCCCTGAAGCCCTAATCAAGGCTCTCAGATGAAGCACACAGAGTCAGAAAGAAGAGAGCACGGAGGCTCCCAGTATGTTCACTAATAGGGCAGAGGTTAGAGTCTGTCAGCTGTGGCCATAAAGACTTTGGTGCTGTGGCTCTGACAGCACACGGCTTCTTCTGAGTAACCAGGAGACCCAAGTGCTAATGCAGACGGCACGGCACGGTCACAGGCTAACTGCTTGCTGCAACGCGTCAAGAGCCCCGAGATGAATCCAAGACTCTGAAACAAAACATTTTTTTTTTCACAGAAATCACATAAACAGGAGCCAACTCTTCTTTTTTCAATCTCACATTCCTGTCTCCTCTTTCCTGCAACTTATCCTCCATCACGTGTGCCGTCTCCACCCCCACTTGCTGTGACTTAAGCTCAGGTAATTTGAATATGTAGATGTGAAGTATGAATGATTAATTAGGGTAATGCAGGGGGATTCAGAGTGCTATACCTCGTCTATGCTGATATTGAATGACTACAGCTTATTTGCATAGATCTTAACCTCATCCCACCAGTGTAAAGTCCACTTTGAATAAATGCACATGTCCAAAAAAGGGACGAATGAAACCAAACCAGTAAAAAGCTGACTGTTGTTACTTGACAGTTTTGTCATTTCCAGTTTGCTAAACTAACCATGGCCCAAATGTTCCAGTCACTGTGGGATTGTTGGGAATGTCGGGGTCGACAAATGTGTTAGCTGATGTATTAGCCCAGCTTATAGCCTGACATGTTACATATATGTTACCAACACAGGGTCAGCGTGATCGATCATTTTCCAAGCCCTGACTGGTTTGATTTTCTCTCTTCTCTAATTGGGCACAGGGGACCGGCGGTGGGGGAAAGGACCTGAGATATGATCACACTGCCCTTTTGGTGTGGCAGAAAAACACGCAGCACAACTCTCGCACATATAAATAATTACAGAAGACTGCACACGAGTGGCGTTTTCTAAAAATCAGAGGGAGACGGCAAAAGAAAACAAAATTTGTGATTGGAACGACTGTTGTATATTAAAAAAAAAGAAAAAAATCATAGTAATCATTTCCCCATTATGTCTTTCATCAAGCTCCATGAGAGTTTGGTGCGTTTTAATCATAAATAATAATGTTGATGTTTAATCTCGTCTGTGTGCTGCTGGAGCCAGAACAATTGTCATTTAGTCAAAGAGGAACCTTATGTTAGATGTCTAATTTCAGACCACTGGAAGAAACCCCCCTCTGATTCAGTGGAGCTGCTGGAAAAATGCGCAGAGAGACTGTAATTGAAATGTAGTCAGAAATGATTTTTTTTCTGTTAAGTTGAATTTGATAGCCTCCAAACTGTGAGCACATTTGCATATTTTTAATTAAATGTCTGGCCGTGTTTTTTGAAGATCATCTAAACCAACTTGTCACTTCCTATATTGTGGCATTAACTAATTAATGTTTGCCCTGACTTGTCAGTTTGTATTTGTCTGTTTATTCGTTATTTAGGATACGCAGATCTTGAACGTCTTTTCTGCCACATGAGAAAACTTGCTGGACTGTGTGTGTGTTTGTGTGTGTTTGTCTGCCCCGTGGTGCCTGTGTGGTTGAACTGCATGTTCCTGTTATGTGTAGCGAATTTACATACCTCCTCTCAGCAAACATTTCTCTGCACGTCGTTCCCTTGACCAATCACACCTTTGCAGAATGGTTGCCATGACAGCCTTATAGCCTCAGCCTCTGCAGGGCTGCCAGAGGTGTGTGTATGCGTGTGTGTGTGTATGTGTGTGTATATTCTTGCATTTTTGTGTTTCTGCCACAAACGCATAGCCAAAGAAAAGAAGTAAGCAGTGATAAGGGCTCAGTTTAGTCTTGTGGGTGTGCTGGCGTTCTTATCTGTGTGTGACGGGTAACATGGCCTCGCTGTAGAGGAAGAATATTCTCCGGAGAATCCCACCAGTCTGATTAATAGCTCATTGGTGGAGAAGCAGTAAAAGCGGTCAGTTAACATCAGTCCCCAATCATTCTCAATCAATATCTTTCTTTGGTCGGCTTCAGTAGCTGGCTTTCAGAGGACATGTTACTGGAGTAACGGTCACTAACCTTTACTCCTCTATGACATAAGAAGGTGAACTACACGTGTGTGTATATTATGTCCAAGCGTGTATGTTTGCGCCTTATTTCTGTGCACATATTTAGCTTGTGGTTAAATGTTTATCCGTATCTGCCATGTGTTTGTGATTGAATTGTATATAGCCAAGTGCCAGAGGCTCAATATAGGGTGCAGAGGGGGAGACACATTTTCCTTTCATTCTGTTTTTTTTTTTCACCAGACCTCATAAATGTCAAACATGGGTTGAGGAAATGATGCTTGTTTAGATTATTTAGATTCATCCCACATTCATTCCCAAAGACCTGCAGTTTTCCCTGCTTCAATTTGCTTCACAAATGGACATACTGGTGTACATATACAAGTGCAAGTGCACAACACACACACACAGAGGCACACACATAATGTATGTCAAAAAGAATTGTTTGGTTTTCTCCCAAAGGCTGGGGGGCAAGGCAGCTGAGAAACGAATACTTAATCACACGTACACAAGCGGAGGAAAACACACCGACACAACGCCCCCACACTACCACACAGAGGAGTGAGGGTATGGGAGGAATGTACAATGACTTGCAGGTCTGGTAAGTGCTGCGAAGGAAAGGAAGACCGCCAGAGAACAGGGGAGGTGTGGGCGCAGGGGGCAGTCTGGGGTCAATTAGTATTCATAAAAGACAAATGAATCCATAGCTGCGGCCTAATACCAATTACTTTTGATCACCTAATCAATTAGGGTTGGTTAGGGTTACTGTAGCTAAATAGAAAATTAAGTGCGACATTCACCATTGGCGTCGAGATGACTTTTCATCAGCCACCACATCGGACATGTTAATTTCCTCATCAAGGTGGAGAATGGAAGGATATTCGCCCGCCTGGTCGGAAATGCACACTGCTGCACACACACATGCAACCACGCGCAGTTATTACAGGCCCTTTATTAAATATCCCTGTGGCCCCTTAATAGACAAATAGCATCTGATTCTATCAAGCGGAGTATAGAGAAAGAGAGAGCGAGGGAGGGGAGAAAATTAATGGAGTCCTCGGTGGCGGAGAGAATATGCAGCACTGAGAGACAGAGTAAATGAGTAATTCAGAACTGATTGATTGTACAAGAGAGAGTGAGAAGTGGAGAATGAGTGAGAGTGCAAAAGAGGGGGAGATATAGAGAGGCAGAGACAGATAAAAAAAGGACCAGGGATTGCAACAGAGGGGGAGCGATTGGAAGTGAGGGGAAGAAAATGGAATGTAGAGATGTGATAGATGGATAGCGAGAGAGAGGGATTCAGACGAGGGAGAGATGGAGTGGTAGTCACTCCCCAAACCTTCGCTGGGTGGTTATTAAGCTAACACTCCTCTGCACGCTGTATGTCTGGTGTTACTGCACCTTTTCTTTCCATTCCCACCCCTAACCTAGTTTAAGTTCAGCTATCGCCTCGGGCTTGTGGAAAAAGGAGTGGCAGCAATATCAGGTCAAGCCCGGGGAGGGGAAAAGCCCAGTGGTTAGTATTCCCGGAGTGTCGGAGGCAGAGATGGAGGGGAGAGAGTGTCTGGTGGGGGCAGGGAGAAGATGTCTCGAGGAGGAGGCTTTAACTTGGCTAAAGCTAAACGCTGGTGGTCTTCTGGCAGTGCTGCATGTGGCTTTTAACATCACTTACATCAACCCTGTGTTCTAGAAAATCTTTTTAAGAACACTATTCATTTTGTAGAAGATGTAATTGTTGCCTGGTGAGTGTGACGTCCTCTTATGGCAAAGAAGTGGTAGGTGCAGTCAGGGGGTTTGCATCCTTTATTCTGTGTGTTGTTGGGTTTAGGCCACCGAGGTTAAGTTAAGCACTGTGGTTTTGGTTGACTGTTGTCAATGTGTCTCATGTCATGTAAAAAGTTCAAGTCAGCATCAACTTTTTCCTGCGGCACCACGAGCAGGTCAAAGTTCTGACGTTTCCAGTGGAATATCGCAACATTTTCTCAGAAGGACTTGGCACCAAATTTTGGACAGACCATTTCCATTTACCAATGAAGTATCCTTCTGACTTTGGTGATACCCTGACTTTCCTCCAGCTCACATTTCAGTTCAGTTCAAGCTTATTCATATAGCCCAATATCAACAAATCACAATTTGCCTCAGAGGACTTTACAACATACAACACCCTCTGTCAGCAGATACCCAAAGCCAAGGTATTGGTATCAGTATCAGGACTGAAAAAAGTTGGATCGGTGCATAGCATGTCGCTTAAAACACTGCTGTGCTAAATACCAGCTTCACAGGTTACTATCATGGCTGTTAGACTCTAATGACTGATTTATGGTCCTGCGTTAAATCAATGACGTACCTACGTCGTAGGGTACGTGGCTACGCAGGAGACTCGCCGTAGCCCCCTGCGTAGCCTGACGTGCACCTCCCAAAAAATGTAACTACACGTCGAGGTGACGCAGACCCAGCGCAGACCGAGAGGGCTGTGATTGGTTTGCTTGGTAGCAACGCATTTCCGGTTCCGTATTTCCAGATTGCGCCATCCCTGCCATCTTTAAACATTTTCTGCTGCGATGTAGATGTTGCAGTATTAACATACTTTCTTCGACATCCAACAACTCCAGCAAGATTCTCTCTCTCTCGGTCGCCATTGTTCACTGTGACCGGAAAAGCCAGAAGTTAAACAAAGAATCAACTAGAGACGACGATAACCATTCAGGAAAGGAACGCAGCCCCCTACCGCTCTGGCGGTGAATTGCACCGCAACGAAATGGAGTGACGGAGAAGTTCGAAGGGTTCACGACAGCGTCACGGCAACGACGTAGGTACGTCGCAGGACCATAAATCAGGCTTAAGTCTCGTTCAATATTTAACCAAGACCACTACCTTTCTGCATGCATGCATGTATCTGAATTCCAGTGTAGCCATGTGTGAGCACATACTGTATGTGAGTACAGCTGGCGGATGTATGCATGACAACAGAG
The DNA here is from genome assembly GCF_006386435.1 of Epinephelus moara. Taxonomy (NCBI): domain Eukaryota; kingdom Metazoa; phylum Chordata; class Actinopteri; order Perciformes; family Serranidae; genus Epinephelus; species Epinephelus moara. Next base: position 3,605,768 of record NC_065515.1, read on the forward strand.
CTCACTCCAGGTGGAGTTCATCACTTCCTGTACTGTAATATGTGGATTGAATCTCCACTCACACTACATGTGTCACATGTGCAGATCACACCCAGACAGGCGTATGTGTGAAATAATCCTCATTCCTGCAGATTCATTTCTCTCTGCCCTCCATGTCTTGCCCTCTCTCTAATTTGTCTCTCTCCTCCTGCTCATCTCCATCCCCTCCTCCCTCCATGTCTTTGAGGCCAATGGCCGAGACAGGCTTGCACGATGCAGTATTGATGTGGACGGTTAGTTAGCTCTTCCTCCACATATAGTCCTTCCTGTCTAATTAGTGTCGAAGGAGAAGAGCCTGTCACGGTGTGTGTGTGAGTTGAGTGTGTATGTGTATGTGTATGTGTATGTCTATGTCTATGTGTGAGTGTGTGTGTACACGTGTGCCCTAGCCTCTGCTCTCTTATCTCAGAGCTCTCATTAACCAGGCTTTGTTTTCCTTAGCTTCATTAGCATTCCCATGACAGTGGCTGTTACCTCAGTGCTAGGCTAAATGTTAGCAATAAGAAATCAGTCTGCCCCTTGTCATTAACATTAGCCTGTTTACATTGTCTAAGTGTTCGTAAGTGCAGTGACACAGATTTCCCTAACAGCTCTTTGGCAGTGCGTCTACATATCAAGTGTTTGCTTTTGCTGTTCTGCTTTAAAATTGTGAGAGACAAATCGTCTCTGCTGCCGAATATGTTAGTCCTGCTTTCACCTTTGGGTGAATCCACTTGTCTGTGCCCATGAGGAGTCCTGGCTACTCTATTAACATGAAGGCAGCATCTGCACAGACATGTTTCCTCCAGGTGTAGGACACTGTGCAGTCTCTAATATCAATCCCTGGCTCGAATGCAGAAAGAAAACAGGGGAAATAGGAAAAAGCAAGGAAAGCACCAGGAGGGTTGCTGTTCTATGGACAGGCATGGGGGAGGTGGAAGCAGAAGAAGGGGAAAAATGGAAAATGGATGAGTACAGCAGAGGGGGGTGGAAGGGGGGAGTATGTTTTAGGGGTCCCAGTATATGTTCCTCATTATGATGAGGTCCTCTCTGGGGAGCTTGTAGTGAATCAGGCAGTGATATGTAAAAGACACCAGGCTGTTACCGGAGATCACCTGTGCTAAGGTGATGCAGGAGCGAAGGGTGCAACTACCATCCATCCGTAATGATCACCATGGAGACTGTGTATCAGTGAGATGAGGAGGAAAGAATGTTCAGCTGAACCCACCATAGTCCCAGAGGAGGGGTTCATAGGCCACTCTGCATTTCCTCCATCCATCTTCTCCCTCCCTCTCCCACTAACACCAGCCACCACCCCCAACAGATGAACCTTACACATGGCTCCCTACCCCAAAGCAGCTATCAAAGAATCGTAAATGTGGTTTAGAAGAAGGTTCTGATGATCCGTGGTTTCTGGTTGTGGAATGATTTAACTGTAGTTTTGGGTACTGTTGTAGTTGTTGTTGTATAAATCAAAACCGCCTCGCCATTCAGTATACAAAGTACGATCATGGAATGCGGGGAACAGAGTTTTCTAGCCTCTGAGCCAGGAACGAAGGTGGTAACAGTGCCGAGGCAATGTCTGTATGAATGGGACAGGACAGGACAGGACGGGCTCACAGATGTAATATTTTGATGACATGTTATAAGTGCAAAACTGTCAGCATGTTTTTCTCTAAAAATCCATCTACCACCTCAGAACCAGTCATAATGCTGTCAGGAAAAAAAATGCAAGTTGTCTCTGAATATAAATATCTGGGCATCCTGATCGATTCTCGTCTGTCTTTCAAATCCCATGCTAAAAAAGTTCGTCATCGAGCCAAATTTAACTTGTCCAACTTCCGCTTTATCAGAAACTCAATGAACACCAACACAGCCAAATTGTACATGAACACAATGATACTGTCACATCTCACATACTGTTTGACAAGTTACACACAGGCCAATAGAACAACACTAAAACCTCTCGAAGCACTGTACAAACAAACGGTTTGGATCACAGATCGAATAACTACCACCACTGCCTTATCTTAACAAAGTACAAACTTTTGAGCTGGGACAATTGAATCAAGTACACAAACCTTTGTCTTGTTTTTAAGATCATACATAACACTGCTCCCCCTCCACTTCAAACTTTCATCACACAGAGGTCAAGCAATAACCGGGCAACGAGAGGTGCAACCCGAGGAGACTGTGTCATACCCATTAGGAAAAGTGCCTTTAGCCACTCAGCATTTTCAGTTAAGGCGTCGCAGGACTGGAATACAGTACCAGTACACATCAGAGAACTCAGTTCATACCATTTGTTCACAAAACAGTTGAAATCATGGCTCATCAACAATCAAACCTGTACACATTAATACTCAACTGCTGCCTCTGTCTGCTCTTTAACAACTGCCTGCCTGCCTTATTCTTTTGCTTATGTCGGTCTTGCTGTTCTTTGTCGCAGTCTATGTTTGTTTTTTGTGAATTAGGCTGCTTTGTAATTGTTATTTGTAGAGTCTTGGCTTGCTCTGCTTTTATGTTTGTGTTGCTATGTTTACCTGTTACTATATTTTTACCTTATATCTTAAACTGCATGCAATGATATTGTTTTAAACTTTTTTATTACTTAGGCTGCCAACTCAGATCTGGCCAGGGACTGCGGATGAAAACTAGCCTTTTGGCTAATTCCGGTATATTTACAGTTCACTGTTCATTAATATGCATTGTCCCTGATAAATAAACAAATAAATAAATAAATAAATAAACCCACTGCGGGAGATTTAAAAAGTAGCAGCGGGCGACTAACTCAAAGAAGAACAGCAGCTGGAAATATCTGCAAATTGGGAAAACAATGAGTTCCAGGAGCTCCGTACCCTCCGAGCAGAGGACGAGATTAATCACCATATAATAGACAGTAAATGATTGTTTTTGCCAATTTATGTCATTGTTATTTTTCATAAAGCGCCGCCAGCACGTTTCCTACACTAGAGGCTGATGCAGTTGTGTTACACGTCATGCCTGTCACGCCTGCGATTCTGCGATGCCGGGATGCCGGGATGCAGTCCAAAATAACAGACAGGAGTGGAATGATGGTGCGGCCATTTGGTTCTGTGTAAAAATGCAAAGGCAGCACAAAGAAGGGACTTTGTAGCGGCCCTATAGCACGATCTCTGTGTAAAAATCCATCCGTCCACACATCCTAACCCCAACAAGACAGCGGCATGGTCGCTCCTCTAGAGTAGACTGCGCTGCCTCTGCATGGTGTATAGCAGTGATACAGAGCAGGAACAGGACAGCACCTCACAGTCCCACTATTACACCAGTCCTTATTTCCCATAAAAAGTTTAGTGATGTTACAGCCCTTTTAGAGCAGAAAAGTCATATTGTTTGTCTACTAATTAGGTGATGTCTTAGATGAATATAGGCCTACTTTATTTTACATTATCAAAGAGTCACCTAACTCAAGGCATGCAGTATGTTCACCTTCTTGTGTAGGTGGGAAGCTCTCGATACCAAACAATAGCAAGGACAGGAGGAGAGGTGTTTATAATTGGATATCTTGTCATCTTCCTTTACATAACCAGTTTTCAATAGCTTTGTCTTGAGACATTGAGGCATTTCAGCATTGTCTAATGTTTATAGGAAGATGGTTGGCACACAATACAGCTTCAAGTTACAAGGCCTCCTCAAGCTGTATGACAAATAAACAGCAGATAATTGAGTAGTTTCGCTTGTGCATTTCGGTAAATTGTACCACAATAGGTTTATCTAAAGAAAAACTTTCCTTGACAGAAAAATTGGATTCATGGTGTACCTTCAAGTACTACTCCACCAGTGCATTGGTGTTTCTTCCCAATCAAATTCTCCGCTATATCCTCCAGCCTCCTTAATCAGATGTTAAATGTGATTCCTCACACTTGTACTATGACTGACTGTGTGAATACTTGCTTGAATACTTTTTCATTTTGCATATAAGAGTAACTGAAACATCAGACAACATGAAGCTCCACAGTCGTGTATCTAAAAACTTAAAGCAAGAATCCCTTGGAGCGTAAGCATAAAAAACGTGAGTGGAAATGCATGAAATACGAAAACTCTCAAAAGTATTGTGAAAGTTTGAAGCATGGGGGAAATGGAAAATCTCCATTGTCCAGTGTGCTCTCTGTTATTATACATCGCTGGTGCTCTTCTGATTACGTTATCTCACTGTGCCATCTTCTGCAGTGGCACCTGACTGGAGAATTAGCACCACCTACTGCTTATCTCGATGACCCAGCTCCCAATATTCACACAACAGCGATGGATGGAGGAGCATAGCGCATTTTCTTTTGCCAATTTTCTTTTAAAATTTGTGTTTGGATGGAAACCCAAGTGCTTTTTCATCAGCACAATGCTACACTGTTCAGTCTGTAAGGTATTCTACCTGGTATGTGCAGTTTTATGGATCTGATCGGCCAGAGCTCTGCGCTGCCAGACACCAGATTGCGCTAACGCAGAAATTGTGCAGGGATCAACTTTCTGTTCGGTTGCCCCTTCTTTGCCAGAACTCTCAATGTTTGCAGCAACAATGCTGTGGTCTCATTTTGGACACAATGCTATTGTCACTTCAAATGCAGCTTTAAAACAAAGCTAAAGGGGCTTAATGGGAGAAAAACTTCAACTATCTGAAACCCTGTTGGATGTCAGCCTTACTGAATGTGCGAGTACCTCAGAATCAAAGCGCGGGGGAGTCTTTAGACTCACCAGTTGGTACCACTGTTAAAAAATAACAGGGAGAAATCTGTTGTTGAAGAGACAGACATTCTTCAGCAGACAGTTGACTCAATGATCCATGATGTAATGCAGCGACAAGACATGTATTTTGAGAAAGGGCTGTGTCTATGTCTCTGTCTTCTCTGTCAGATGAATGTTACGCAGGGATTGAGAGTGGCTAGACAGATGTGAGTAATTATGAAGAAAGCTGTCATACCTTCTATCCATTCTTCCTCATCCTCCTCTTCCTCTCTCCACCCCCTCTCCTCTCCCTTCATCACTCTTCACTCCCCTCTCTTTAAACCGCCCACTAACCCTGTCTATCAGCGGCCCGCTGCTTACATATCCTTGCAGAAGCTGAAGTGGTCATTATTCACAGCTTAGGCCATGGCTGTTTGCTGTGAAATAGCTCACAGTGTGCTAACATGCGTTCAGAAATGCAATTAGCATAGCGATTAGCATAGCTATTTCACATGTTAACCCGTCAAATGCACAGGCACCTCTCTCAGGACCCCTACAGTCAGTCCTGACAATACACTCAATGAAAGGCCATGCCTTTCCATCATGCACTCATTCCTCTCTGAGGTGGGAATAAAGGAGAGGGAATGGATGTATGTAAAAAAAAAATGAAGATAAGAAATGCAGAACCTTTCTTTCCTTGCCTCTTTTCTTTACTTCATCCCTTTCCTCCATCTCAGCATCATGCAATGTTTGTCTCAGTATCAGTTTGGCCTTTTTCGTCCACAATACGTCCCCAAGGATCCATTCGCTAAATGGGAAACCCCTCTTACTGATGGATTTACACACACACGTGCACATGGAGCACAAAGTGGCAATATAATAATGTTATTTCAACAGCATGGCCAGTGACCCCTCTAAAGAGGATCCCTACTGTGGCTGTATACACATAACCTTAATAATTCACTCACACACTGCTCTCAAGCACACACATACACACACACACACACACACAAAGAAAAGGTCTAAATAATTTACAGAGAGAGACGTCTAGCCCGAGCATGAATAAGTAAGAGGCAGCCCACTGGCCAATTGCGCCCCTCTCACCGCTCCTCTCTGACCGCATACACAGTTTAATCAGCACATAAATATTGCATTGCTTGCTTTCTTGATAGGCTCACTAATTCTGTATTCAATTTTGTTTTCATTTAACTACCACTTAGTGAGTCTACAGATTGTGATGCTAAGAGACAGACTGGAGATACTTTTTCACATGCATTTGAAGAATGGAAACACGAGGAGATGCAGATGTTTAATTCATTGTTGCTGTAATTAGATACCATTAACCTACAGTATGCGGCTCATAGCTTGTGATTTCTTTTATGCTTTCAGACTAAATGCTTGTTCCTTCCCCACCTACTTCCTCTTGTTATTGTGGCTTTAAAAAAGTCTTTGCCAACTCTAACAAGTCCCAGTTCGGCTGTTCTCCTTCTATAATTCAATTCCACTCTACACACACAATAACCATTGGGGGTGTTTGTGAATTTATTTTATTTCTTCATTTCATCTGCATGTGTAACTGAACTTTTAAACATCCACTCTTAGTTTTATTGCAGTCTCACATTCTTTCTTGTATTTTTCTTCTATAAAACCTCTCAAAGCACTGATCGTAGCAAGTCTAGGAATGTAGCTGATGCCAGTGTCATTTGTGGGGGAATATTAAATTTATTACACATAAATTGAATATGATTGACCAATCAAGTGATTTTGGAGTACCAGATAGGGGAAAAAGCATCAGTGGCAAGATAAGAGAGATGCTATTACTGTGTGTTCCTATTATTATGACTGTGTCGTGATAAAAATAATAACCAATCTTATTGATTGAAAAAGCATTTCACCATTAATCTTAATACAAAGCAGCATAGCAGGGGTTTTAATTCAATATCCAAAATATGATTAACCAAACAGATACATTTATTTCTCACTAAACAACAGCACGATAAAGAGACAAATAATAGGGTAAATGAAATTGCAGTTAGTTGTGCAGTAACCATCATTTGGGGAAGTACTGGTCATGGATGGATTCCTGAATGGTCTACTGGGCGTCATGGGGTATCAGTGTCAGGGGCCCCCCCGGCATTCACCTACAAAATGTCACTTAAATTCCACGTACTGACCAGGAAGAGACTCAAAATGACCACAAAGAGACATAGAAAGACCACAAAGAGATGCAAAGGGACTACAAAATTGGGCAAAACAACCCCAAAGAGACAGAAAATGACCAAAAAAAGACACAAAATTACCCCAAAGAAACACAAACCAACTGAGACAGAAAACAACCAGAAAGAGAGACAAAAAAAGACCACAAAGAGATGCAAAGGGACGGCAGAGAGACACAAAATAACTACAAAATTGGGCAAAACAACCACAAAGAGACAAAAAATGACCGAAAAAAGACACAAAACCACTAAAAGATGTACAATAACTAAAAAGAGGTGCAAAATCACCATGAAGTCTCTGCGGTTTTCCCTTAAGGCGGGTTCACATTACACGATTTTTGCCCTGATTTTGCGTCGCAGAGACTATCGTAATCTTTTGAGTGTTCATACCTGGGGACGTGTGTTTCTGTCATCGGGAGTCTCGCCAACTGCGTTACAACCTGTGTGTGCACACCACAAGATTTCTCCACCGAGCCCTCGCCGACAAAGCCCCAGGTAACGCGGTGATGTCACCAAACTACGTTTTTTAACTTGGAGGCGACACATCGTAAAGGCATGGATATTCTTCCCAGTGTTGAATCAGGTGCTGATTCTTATCCCAGCCGCCTCAGTCTGAGGCCATGGTCCTCAGCCGGAAAAGGGTGGATTGCCCACTCCAGGTCGGAGGGGAGGTCCTGCCTCAGGTGGAGGAGTTTAAGTATCTCAGGATCTTGTTCACAAGTGAGGGTAGGATGGAGCGAGAGATTGAAAGGCGGATTGGGGCGGCGTCAGCAGTGATGCAGGCGCTTAACCGGTCCGTTGTGGTGAAAAGGGAGCTTAGCCAGAAAGCAAAGCTCTTGATTTATCAGTCAATCTACGTTCCATCCCTCACCTATGGTCACGAGCTCTGGGTAGTGACCGAAAGAACGAGATTGCAAGTACAAGCGGACGAAATGAGTTTCCTCCGCAGGGTGGCTGGGCTCAGCTTTAGAGATAGGGTGAGGAGCTCGGACATCCGGGAGGGACTCGGAGTAGAGCCGCTGCTCCTCCACATCGCGAGGAACCAGTTGAAGTGGTTTGGGCATCTGGTAAGGATGCCTTCCGGACGCCTCCTTTGGGAGGTGTTTCGGGCATGTCCAACCGGGAAGAGACCTCGGGGCCACCCAAGGACACGGTGGAGGGATTACATCGCCCGGCTGGCCTGGGAACGCCTCGGGGTTCCCTCGGAAGAGCTGACGAAAGTGGCTGGGGAGAAGACTGTCTGGGCTTCTTTCCTGAGGCTGCTGCCCCCGCGACCTGGACCCGGATAAGCGGAGGACGACGTCGACGACGTCGACGACGTGTTGAATCAGATCTGCCTCCAGGGCCTGGGTCCAAACACAACACGCTCCCCGTGATCCTGTGGACGCCGCCTTTGTTGTTGTTGCTTGTCGGCTTGTCAGTGTTGCCAGATCTTGGGAGAAAAACAAGCAACCAGGGCTATGGAAATAAGCCCAAAAGGATGTGTTTAAATAACTTATTAGATGGATATATAGAGGAAGGTGACTTTTAGAGAGCAAGTCCAAATAAGGTACTCCACTTTAGAAACAAGCCCAAAGTCCCGACTAATAAGCAGACCTGGCAAACCTGCAGCTTGTCCTCCTCACATTTCTTCTGTCCTCCTGCGTGCTGACGTGGGACGTATCCCGCCTCTCATTGGCTGATGCTCTTTGTCAGTCGTGTCCCACTTCATCAGTTTTCTATCATGCCAGATATCCAGTCCCAGCCACAGACGAGGGGTCATGCCAGATATCCAGTCCCAGCCACAGACGAGGGGGTGACTTGCTCGTAGGTTTGTTCACACATGAGGACTCGTCGTGGCAGACTATCTGCCGACTCACCTCCGACCCAAGGTGGCTCTCAAGATCCTCTGCGACGTCAAAATGGCGGTGAAAATGGTGTAATGTGAACTAGGCTTTAGGAACAGGGGTGGTGGGACCTTTGGCATACCTGTGCCCAGGGATCCATCGTCTCATAATCCGCCCATGGTGCTGGTCAATACTTGCATGTTTCCAGGAGAGAGTCAATGGACGTGTACGACTCGAATAACATTTCAATCATTACTCAAAGCTCATAGTTTGTGGAGCAATGCTGATGACTGATTTGGAAAGTTTGACTTAAGGCCAGTGAAATGATACCAAACATAACATAGGTAAACCTGACTATGATCAAATGACTTTAGCCACTGCTATAAATGAAATACTCAAACTAATGAAGCAAATCAAACAAACATAATTCTACTAACAGCATTACTGAAATGCCTCCATTAAATAGCCTGCAGAGGTTCTTTAACTTGCTATCAATATATTGATTTTCTTCATACATAAAAGTTGGCTCTTTAATTAGATTGTACATTTCCCAAATTAAATCTTAATTCTAAAGTACTACAATACACGCAGGAGACATTTTGTACTCACAAAACACAACACATAAAACAGTGACTTTAAATTAGAAAACAATTACAACAGTGTGTAGTCAATGCAGCTCCTGGGTCCTGTGGTCCTGATCGAGGGGTTACACAGCAGGGCTGCCTAGACGTGAGGGAGGTCCCGCAACATAAAGTTCATTACACATAAAGTGGTGTATTGGCTGTCTTTGACATAATGCTGCTTGTGTAGTTTAAACCTCCTCCTGAGCCAGTGTGCTGTCACTCTGTTGCTTGCGTCGTCTAAGGTTAATAGATTAAGTTCCGCTGTCTCTTCGGACGTAATGTTTGTCACTGTTTTACCAGGAGACGTTTTCTGTCTCAGAATTTGGACTGACTGTCTCAGAGAGGAGAATCGCTGTCTGGTGTCAGAGGTTGAAGAAAATTGTGTTTTCCTGCTGTGATTTTTACCAGGTGTGACAGCCAGCCTGGTATTGTTTTCACCTTGTGAGTCTGTGTGTGTGTCATCATGGCAAAATGTGTTTCTGAAGATACCGATTGTAGTGGGAACAACCACAAAGGTGGTTTTGAGTGCTTTGCCAGGTGTTTGTGTGTCTGTCTGTGTGTGGACAGGTTTTGTCACCACCATAGCATCATGACTGTGCAAGATGCAAGCACAAAACTTTACAGGTGTGTAGTTGAGATCACACTGAAAGACGAGGTTAAAGATGGGTGCGGTCTGAGAAAGGAAGCGAGAGAGTAGGAAGTAAGGAGGGGGCCATTGTCCCCGTACTTTATGCCCCTGGCCCACATTCATTTTAAGTCGCAGATCACTGTATCGCAGCTGGTGTGATACCATTACAAGATGGTCTCTAGTAGTTAATGTGTTCTGTTTGTATGAAACCAGTAGAACACCATAACAAGGTAGTAGTGGGTCTGCACCATTACTATGCTGGCGTATGCCTGAGATGTGCCAAGTAGGTGGAATCTGCACACCATTTTACAGTTATCGTAGCTGACAGATCTGCTGGATCCACCACTAAAGCCCCTTTTACACTGCCAGATTTTCGGTGAATGTTGGGCCGTTTTGCCGGCAAGCTGCAAGCATTTAGACACACAGAGCCGGATTGGCGAGTTGATCCGAGATACCCAATTTTCCGCCTCGTAGGGTAGACATATTGGCAGAACCCTTTTAGTTTAAAAAGACCGAGGCGCCCTTCTGCAACGGGAGGAGCTGTTGATGACTTGTGGGAGGAGCTGTTGATGACGCCGCATGTGCGACAAACTGGCAGTGGATAAACAGCTGATAGCAGGAATTAGGGAGCAGCTAGTAGCAAGAGGGAAACACAAACCTGACAGACACTGTAAAGATGAGCAACTGGGGAGACAGGGAATTGCGCGCCCTCCTTGTCCTCGCAAACGAAGAGACCGTTAACCGTCAGATGACGGGGACGGTGAAGGACGGACCGACTTATGAGAGAATCACCGAAGGACTGACCAGCCGCGGCTTCCCTCCCACGTCACTGTTTACGTCACACGCTGAACTACACGTTTTGCTCACTTGCCACNTGCACAATTCCTATTTAAAAAGGGCTTAAATTACAGCAGTGAGAGCAGCGTTTACGCCACCATGATCACATGGAGCATACAAACACAAACAAGTCGAGGGAGATTGATAAGACAGTGAATTGATAAATGTCATTCAGGCTTACATAAAATCATATTGTGAACATTACTGTCCATGTAGGCAAAGCTACCATGGCGTTTGCCCTGTAGGCCAACGTTGTTTGTTTTGTCAGCTGACAATTACGTGGTTGGTGCCGCTGGCTGACAGATTACACTGCATTTAAACAGCTTTTCCAGCCCTCGCCATTACGTGTTATGCAGTGCACTGGCGCACTAAAATGAAGCAAACCCACTGCTGTAACAAAAGTGCGATCCTGATAGACCTACACATAGATCTCTGATAGGAAGTTTAGCCAACCCAGAAGCAGCTCTGCTGGGAATTTATCTCATGTCTATGTGATGATGGGCAGATGCTCTGAAACACCAAGATGCCCCGGTCATAACTACAGTACGGGCTTACCTCAAACTACAAGAACCTACATTGGTACCTTTATGGTGCTTTCAGTGCACAAATGTGCTCCTGCTGTTTACCTTCTGTGTTTTAGTGTGTACGATAAGGCTCAGTTTAAGAACATGTTCTGAGCCTTACTTGTAGGGAATTAAGTCTGTGTTTTTGTGAAGAACTGTAGTTTGAGTTGGAAGGCAAAACAAAAACCTGAAAGACTGAGACAAGCTGTCCCGACTCATCTTAAATTTGTAATCTAAATAACTGAGCAAACACAAAGCTTACAAACAAGAAGCGCCCTGGCTTTCTCTGCCTCCGTCCCTCTCAATGTGTGTGTGTGTGATTGGCAGCATAACAGTTGCATAAAACACCCTCTCCTCACGTCACTTTCAGTTCTGTTTCATGAGGATTCTGTGATACTATCTCTCTGCCTTCCCTCCCTCCCTCTTACCTGCTTGTCTTCCCTCCTGACCCATCAGTCTCTGCTGACAAAGCCTGGTACTGTCTAGCACCCCGGCATCTTAATGGTCAGGAGGGCACCCTTACTACAGCAGCACAGATCTTGACAATTAATCCAGGCTGAAGAAGTGAAAAGGAGGAGGGAGGATCAACCGAGAAAACAAGATTTCTGTGTCTCTTTCTCTGTCTTACACGCACACTTCTTTCTCTGGTACTTCATCTCTCTCAGCAGGGGATTCTTCTGTTCTCCTGCAGTTATCTCTGTGGTTCTCTGAGTGTGTCATTTTGGTAGTAATTAAACTATCCGTTAAATCAGTGATGCAGAGGCTTACGGAGCCAGGCTTTGACTCCTTTCATAGCAGAAGCTTTGGGAGCAGCTTGGATGAAATACTATGATAATTTTGACCGGAGAAAGGTTCTGCAGAGGAAATCTCTGTATGTATGCATGATAGGTGAAGCAAGAGGACTATGGAGAGAGACATCGAGGCAAAAGGTTTGAAGGGAGAGTAGACGGAGGGAGAGGCAAGGAGAGGTAAAGAGGGAGAGGAGTATAGAGGGAGAGGTAAAGGGAGAAAGAAAGCGAAATAGCGTAAAACGTTGAGCGCAGGGTGCTGCATGTCGGCGGGTATCAGGGGGAGTATTTGGTGGCTGGGAGCCAGTATGAGTGAGATGAGGGGAGGCGAGTCTGCAGAGCCAATAAATTACGGGCCTTCAAGCCCCACTTTACATTAATGGAATGTGCAGCGCTGCTCTCTCCAGTCGGCCGCTGAGATTAAAGAGTAGGGAAATGGCTGTGGACAGGCTCTCCCCAGCCTGGGCTCTCTGTGTGATATGGGCCTTCAGAAACCCACAGAGTAGCCCCATGGCCCATGAAACGGTGACGGCTGTGCATGGAGGTCCAGACTGAGCATTTTACTTAAGAATACATCCCAACAAAACCCGCAAGGTGTCTTTGCCTTGTGATTGCAAGCTGTGGGCTTTGGTGCTGCCGAGCCAGAAAAGGTGGTATTTAGAGCATCAGCAGTAATGGCACAAAATCCTCGCCTGGGTTGTTTATGTGAAACACTGTATTAAAGATCCCTTTCTGGGAAAGTCAACCTGGATACAGTGTGGGACTCTGAAGATTTCTTACAGATTATGTGGGATAAAGTGTGCGAGTATGAGAGAATGGCTGAAGCATATCCACCTAAACCCCGCTCCCTTTCACAGCCCCTAAACCCATTACCCCACTATTCATCTCTCAATTGAACTGTGCCACTGCTGTGTCTGTGCCTGTCTCCTGGTGGTTTTAGACTTGTTTGATGGAATCAGATGCATCTGGGAAGATTCAATTAAAATGCCGTTGCCTTTCTTAACTACTTCTCATCGCTCGCATGTCTCCTGCCAGTGTTTTAAAGTGATTACACACAATTATTTCAATTAGATGTCAGGAAGTAGTGCCATCATCATCAGACAGTAATCAGGTTGTGGTGGAGCAGTGGGAGACAGAAAGCGACAGCTCCTCTCATTCTCTTTCATTAAAGATGGAGGAGAACATCGCGGAGCGTTTTTGCTTTTCTTTTTTTTTTAAATTTTCCTTCTATTTTTCACAATGTGGCACACTTTTAGAAACGCAGAAAAAGACACTTTTGTACCCCCCTGCAAGCTGTTCTCATCTCTGCTAATGAATGAAATCCATTTCTGGATCTCTGTCTGAGAGACGGGTGAATATGAGGGATTGAGTGAGGCACAAAGGAAGAGCAGGCCTCCTGTTGTGTCCTGGACGGAGTCAAATAGAGCGGGAAGAGAAAGGGAGATTATACAGTCAGCCTTCTGGCTATACTTTACAGTGTGGAGCAGTTATTATAACACCTGAAAGAAGTCCTGTTGTCTCACTGAAAATTTCAAATGTAATTCAAATTGATGCTGACATGAAGAATTACATAGACACTTTTTCTTCTTTTTGTCCACCTCCTACGTCGCTCAAGACTATATATATATATGTTTCTTCCTCCTTTGCTTCCGTTTTGAACTAAACTACTTCACCAGTATTCTTCAGCTCGTTCTTCAATCAAATATGTTAAATTTGCTGTCTGTCCTTCGCACTCGCCTTAAGACACGTGGTGATCCAGCTTTTGCAGCCGTAGCACCTAAATTGTGGAACGCTCTGCATACTTTCTTCTGCTAAAGGCAGATACCCAGTAAAGGCACATACCCGGTACCTACAGTCAGGTAGTAGAATTTGGCATTGATTTAGCACTGAAAAAAGGTGGCACCAAGTCATTATTTTGCAATTCCCAAGTCAAGTCCCAAGTCATAATGCGCTCTTCACCAAATGTAATGCCATTTTAACAAAAGAGTAATATATTAAATTTACAAAATTCATGAATATTTTTTAAAAATTGTATTTATTTGTTAAAACAAGTTTGTTGGAATTTGTTCCGTCCCTGTCTGTAATATACAACCAAGTGTTGTATACTGCAGTTTGGTTTTAGTTGACCACTGTAGTTTTTGTGCGTGAACAAAATTATCTCTGCTATCTTTTTTTCCAACTGGCACTCAGTAATGTAACGTGAGGTCTTTGTTGTTCTCTCCTGCCATTTGATTGGATGCTGTCTGATTGGTTTTAAAAAAGTGGATTCGGGGAATTAAGTGCTGACTAGTGGGAATGAATAGTGTTAACGTTAGTTGATTCAGAAAATGAAGGTAAATGAATCGATTTATGGCACAATTTTTAAATAATTTTTTAATCTTTTGACTTGACCTCACAACAAGAGGGCTCCTGGTTCAAACCCAGGGTGAGGGAGCCTTTCTGTGCAGAGTTTGCATGTTCTCCCTGTGTCAGTGTGGGTTTCCTCCAGGTGCTCCAGCTTCCTCCCACAGTCCAAAGACATGCAGGTTAATTGGTGACTCTAAATTGTCTGTAGGTGTGAATGTGAATGTGAATGGTTGTCTGTCTCTATGTGTCAGCCCTGTGATAGTCTGGTGACCTGTCCTGGGTGAACCCTGCCTCTCACCCAGTGTCAGCTGGGATAGGCTGCAGCCCCCACGACCCTCAACAGGATAAGCGATTATGGAAAATGAATGAATGAAGTCAGAAGGCTTTAGTTCGAGTGAAGTCACGAGTCATTGGTGGTTTTGTTTAAGTCGAGTTGCAAATCTTTTTTGATTATATCAGTTGCATCAAAAGTCATCAAATTTGTGACTTGAGAAGTCCAAGTCAAATGACTCGAGTTGACACTTCTGGTACCGAAACACTGGCTCTGGTGACATCCCTGGTTGTGATGGGCTATGGTGGCCTGTGCCTCTGTTGGAGCTCCAGTGCACTGTCCTTGAGGAGCAGAATATGCTATAGGAGCTCCCATGGGACTCAGGTATGGTAACAGAGCTAGCGCAGGAGCTGCTGGGACTCAGTGTTGTGATAACAGAGGCTTTGCAGGAGGAGACACACACAGCATAATGAACAACCCACCGCCTACTGCAGCACAGGACGCACACACAAACACACACGTGCGCACCCATGTAGAAACACACATGCGCTCACATAAAGTGCATGTTCTTCTATAATCCCGTCTTTCTCTTGTTGTGTTATTTTCATACAACATCACAATGCATGCACACATGACAGTACACACACACACACACGCAGCCCAGCCCTCTGCAGCACATGCTTGGTTGCATAGCCGAGGCCACGCTGACTGCATGTCTTACAGCAGCATCAGTATGCTACGAGCATGGTCCCGTGTCTACACCACTCTCCTCTCCCTCCCTTCGTCCACCTCTCCTTTATGCCTCCGTCTCAGTTCTCTGTCTTACCTCCATCACTCTCTCCAGGCTTTCTCTGCTCTGGCACTCCCTCCATCCCTGATCTCTCCCTCTTTTAGCGTAAAAACGAGCCAGATCGGAGCTGCTTATTACTACAGAGCCGTTGTGTATTCATCTCTTTACTATTTTCAGCCGCCTTATCTTATCTGTGAACAGTGTGTTTTCCTGTACTCCCTCATATTCCACTTCTCTCTGCACTTCATCTCTCCCCGGTCTCCCTCCTTCACCATGTCTTTGCGTCACTGCTGGCTTCGGGTTTTCGGGTCCAAGTGTGAAACAGCATGCTAGGCTAATTATACCATTAGGATCCAGCCATACTGGCTAATGTTTTTTTGCTTCTTCTCTCTGTTGTATTGTAACCAGGGGACGGGCCCATTAATTGCCCCGCTGATGACTGTCATCACCCACACCCCTCTATGTCCGACACAGAGGGGTAGAGTGTGTGTATATATTTGTGTGTGTGTTTGTGTGTGTTTGAGTCTCAGCGGGTGTCTGATGGGAGGGTGCTCAAGTGTGGAGGACTCATCATGGGTTATTAGGAGCATGCAGGGGGTCCATCAAGCGTGAGAGAGATAGAGAGATAGACACGGCAGAGAGATGAAGAGAGGGAGAGATGGTTACGAGAGAATCATTCCCAAAGCAAAGTAGTGCTGGTCCTAAAGTGTGGCTTTGAAAGAGACTCATTGAGTTTCTCCTCTTCTTCTCCTCTTGCATCTCTATATTTTTTCTTTTTATTTCCTGAAAATTTGGGTACATTTTTGTCCTCATGAATAATAGTTTTTGACAAAGAGACTAAACTTGGTAAAGTTGGGGGATTTTCATGAGACTAAAAAATAATGATAAAAATTGAATCAGCAGAGGGTGAGATATCCTGACTTCTCGTCTCCACTGTTAAAAATGCAGGATCTCACACCTCCTGCAACTCTGTAGTGTTGCATGATTAAAATGTAGGTATTTTTTTTTCATAGCTTTTTGTTAAAAACAGTTCAGTACTAGAATATCCCAACATTCTTTATTTGTTGTCGCTTTAATGTGTCATGATCAGGGCACAAACGACTTGGCATTCATCTCCGTTGATAAAACGCAAGCCTCAGCTTTTTAATTGAGACAGAGGCCTCTAGTTTTGCAGGCCGGGAGAGGCGCCTGCGCCCCGCCAACTGGGTGTGGCCAGGCGGATTTTGCAAGTTTGGCACACTCCTCTTTCCCACCTCCGTCCCTCCTACCTGCGCAAGTCAGAAAGAGGGAGGAGAGAAGGCGTGGAGTGGGTTTTACACACATCACACCAATCAAATGAGCCCCTCTCCTCGCCCTTAAATGTGCCGCGCGAAGGCGTAATGAGAGTTTACTCA
>NC_065515.1:3623341-3669786 GCF_006386435.1 Epinephelus moara
CCCCCCCCCCCGCTGCGCCGCCACACCCATCTCAGCGCACCTCGGTCTGCCAAACTACCAAACTGAGCACGCCTCGGGTTGCGCTGCTCGAAACTAGCTCTGCGCGGGGTTCGCCACCCTGCGCCACCCTGCGCCGCGCCAGGAAACTAGAGGCCTACATGTTAACGTTCCACCTTTAAAGTTGCCGGCAGTCAGCCCAGCGAATTAAGTTATTTCTTTCTCAGTCTACAGCTGCTTCAAGAGGCAGTGAAACATCCTTTCATTTTATTGATATGGTTTACTAATATGTGTAAGACTTGTCACGGTATGAGCAGTGGTTACATTAAACCAGACACAACTCAGCCCTGAGCAGAGTGACCATCTGCTATTGACCAATCAGACTGCACAGTTCACAGCTCCACTTTTTAGTTCCAGATCTGTGTGCTAGGTACCCCAACAGAGGGGGGACCAAACATGGGGACGGTAAGGAACAGTTCTGTTGGTACCATCCACAACCTTTAACATCGGAAATGGAAAATTAACCATTCCAATGTGTATTGAACTGAACTGAACTGAACCGGACTGCTCGGCAACAACAGCGTGTCATCTTAAGCAATAATACCTCCACTCATTAACTAAATAGGCTGCTGGGGCGTCGGTGGCTTAGTGGTAGAGCAGGCGCCCCATGTACAAGGCTGTTGCCGCAGCGGCCCGGGTTCGAGTCCAGCCTGTGGCCCTTTGCTGCATGTCATCCCCTCTTTCTCTCCCCCTTTCACACTTGTCTGTCCTGTCCAATAAAGGCAAAAAACTACTTTGATGACTTAAATAGAAAGTGAGTGTTTTTTTGCTGTGTTGTTGGAATATGAAGAAACTCCTCTGAATGTCTCCCATAAAACACTTTAAAAAGTAACGTCAGACAGTTTCTGTGACTGACGTAAAGAGTGGCATCGTAGTTAATGATGAGGTCTGTCTGACTGTAATGTTGCATTTCTAACAACCGGAGCCAATTAACAGTGTGTGGATTATTTGCCTTTGGTTTTTATTTCCATTTCTCATTACACAGGTGTCTCATGTTATTCTGAGCTGCAGTGATGGAATCAGAGTGTAAAATCCACCACACTGTCAACTATCACTCCAGGGATAAAATAAACTTTGCACAATTAAAACGCAGCTAAAAATAATTGTGTGTTTAGCGCGGTAAATGATTTCTCTGTGTGTGAAAGACCTTCTATAAAAGACAGAGTGGGAATAGAAAGCCTGGAGCATTTTAAAGACTCTACGAACCCTATAAAAATATATAATCTCTTTTTTTTTTTTTTCTTTACCTGTAGTCAGGATCCTTTGTTTCCAGTGGTATGATTGGTCAGTGGTTGCGGTGTTGACAGGTTGTGATCCGATCCTGTGAAGTTACGGAGCAGGTTAACTATTCAGCAGAAGGAAGGAGGATGCACAACTCCAATATTTCCAATCGGGTTGGGTGCAAGTTGCAGAGGGATTCCAAAGAAACTAGTAGGCAACAGCACTCATGAAAGACTAGAGTCAAAATCTATGTTTTAATGGGGCAACACATGGCCAGACAAAATGACAGACGTGTTTCATTTTGTTTGGCCATGTGTTGCCCCATTAAAACATAGATTTTGACTCTAGTCTTTCGTGAGTGCTGTTGCCTACTAGTTTCTTTAGCTATTCAGCATAAAACAGTGATTTGTCGCCATAAAAAGTAGACTATTCGACTATGTGGTTATTTGTTCCTTAGGTAGGTAATTTCACTTTGGTTTTATTTATTTTTCTGTATAGTGTAAAGCAGGGGTGTCCAAACTTTTTTGAATGGGGGCCAGATAAAACAACGTGAAAATACCTGGGGGCCAACTGATGCCCGCATCAGTTGTTTTTTTTTGTTTGTTTGTTTGTTTTGTTTTTTCAAAAAAAGGGAGACAATTGCAACCATTGTCACAGGTTCAGAGCCTGTTACTGTGATCATTTCTGTAGGTCTGTAATTTATCCATGGTAAAAAAAAAAAGAATGTCACAAGCTGTTATTGTATCACAAAACGTGCATTGATAGCACCGCAACCAAACCCCTCAGGATTACAAACATGATTTTGATAACAAATAATACAAACAACAATACTGTCGACTAGTCCTTAAAAATGTACGCCTTCAGTTAAACAAAAAGACGTGTGTTGCAGGGCTTTGCAGTCCATCTCAGCCAAGCAGGGCTGAGTCCATCCCTCCCCACCCCCGTCCCTGCTAGCCAAATCTTCAAATAGTCACTTTTTACTACCAAAGCTCTGCAACCCCAAAAGTGTTATTCGTGACAGCCCTTGTTAAAAGTGAAGCAGCTTTGTAGTATTGAAAGCCCAAGGTTAACCCTGAAGTTACCTCGTTAACCCCAAAGTCTGCTTCGTAGTACAGCCTCAGTAGCCTGGTCGGACCGTCCTCATAATTTGAGCTCAACATTCTGTTTTGCTCTCTATATCAGTTTGGACTTGGGAGTAGGCCTACTTGACTTTACAGACAAACTCCATCAGCCAATCAACGTAATAAAACACCGGGGAACATCTTCATCACAAATTGAGTCAGCTGAAGAATTGAGCTTGCAAATGCACACTCTTGTCCTTGTTTATTTGGTGTTATCGACTCTATTTCTTCAATAATTTCACTTATTGCTGTGTTTACTAATGTTGAAGTTAGTGCTTGTTGCTTTGCGGAGCCGCCATTACTGTTCTGCAACCTGCAGCCTGCATTTTATGTCATCAACTATAACGCGGTACCTGATTGGCTGCTTACGTTGTCAGCTTCGGTGCAGATCCATCACCGGCAGCACCGAGTTCAGACTGATACAGAGGGTGAAACAGAACGTTGAGCTCACATCTTACCAGGCTACACAGGCCCAAGCTGAGGTATCTCTGCTGACTTCACTGTGACCTCATCAGGGTCATTTACTCAGCTCTGAGTGCAAAACTGTTTCCACTGTCTCAGCAGATACTATCCATGACTAGTTAATGTGATGACTGTGGTGACGTCACACAGGGGTGGAGTGCTCCTTTAAAAAGATGTCTTTACTCTCATAAAAACATTTGTGGGATGAATGAGTAGTATAATGTGGCATTAAGTAACAGGTTTCACACTCTCACACACTCACACATATATAGTGTGTACATACATATAGTACACACACTGGTTCCTCTCATTGGCCCCTGTTAATTTCCTGCGACGCATCTTCACAGCACATGAAGGCAGATAAGGATAAAGGATAAGAATCTAGACAGCCTTGTGCGCCATGATTAATTAATTCCATACTCTGCTTTGCCCAGAATGAATGTGCAGTTAATATTTAATATTCCTACGCTTTTTCACATGATTGCAACATGATTATGAAAAGGACACATAGTGGGTGTGCATGTTTGGGAGGTGAGAGCGAGAGGGGCAGCAGGAAAGATAGAGAGAGGGTTAAATCATACGTTTTGTAAATTGCATTGTTAATACTGTTTGTGCTTACCAGTGATGCTAATGTGACGCTTAAGTAATTGAAATTGGAAACAAAATTAGATTGAAAGAGACAATTAAAGAGAGAGAAGAGGAGGGAGATGACTGGAGAGGGGGAGGACTGCTGTAGGAGGAGAGAGAGCCAGCCACGGCATTACCATATGTATTTCAGTGTGGGGGGTGAAGTGTGTGCTGACACAGTTTGTTGTTGTGCATCTAAGCAGCACAAGAATAAACACAGACTGCACCTCTAGCTTTATTTTCATGCTGCATGGAACGAGAATTCAATTTATGAAACACAACAATGAGTAACTACAGAGTGTTTGCAGTATATACATTACACTCTTCCCTCTGGAAACAGGCGGCGTGAAGGAAACGCATGCATCGTAACAGCGAAAAAGAAAGGCAAGAAAGAGAGGGAGCACAGATTTCATTATAATAACAGCCCTTGAAATGTTATTATTGTTCATAATTGGAGACTTTAATAAGCCTGCTGTTAGGTCATGGTGTTTTAGTGGTGTGCATTACAATAATTTACCAGCTTCATAAAGCAATGGAGACTTTGGATAAGCCTCCATGATGTCACACTAAAAATACCCCCCACACACACACTTCACCGCCTCCCTTTCTATATAGTAATTACATTGCTGTAAAGATGCATGTAAATATCTCTGCAGATTAATGTAGAGAGGAGACTTATGGGTGCAGAGGCTGGCAGTGGAGCTGAGGGTTGGGCTGGTGAAAAAAATCTTTAAACCACTTTGAAATTAAGCCAAACACTGGACATGACTGCTATACCAAATGTTACCAGGTGTCGCACTTGACTCAGCAGCCATTCCTTGGTGAAACAGAATGACCACTGAGTATCGCAGTGGGTAACATCAGAGCTCTCTGTCCACACTGATTCCCTTAAATATACTCTTCTGTTGCATCATGTAAACAAACCACACAGCTATTAGCTGTGTGCTCGATCAGACTGTGGATGTTACTGTTTAAAAGACAGGCAGTGATCTCCAGGGGAATCCAAACAACATTCATCTGCGCACACTGTGATGACACACAGCTGGTTGAATATCAGCAAAGTTTCCCTGCTTCCCTTCACTGGTTCCTGTACAGCAGGGTCGGTCTGTGTTTCACTGTTATAATCATTCAAAAGCAAAAGCAGCATGTGTATACATTCAGTAGGCTATATCTTCAGTAGCTAGCTAGCTAACCCTACAATTTTCAGGGTTTGATTTTGGTTTTGGAACAGGGAAGAAATGTATATCTTTTTCCAACCTCTCCAGGTAACGAGTATCATTAATACACGACGTGCCCCAGGCACAACATTTAGCTCCACATCCGCAAAACCAGCCTGGAAATGAAGGAAATCTGAAACGACTGCATTAGAGTCAATGGAGCACAGCTGTGTTGTTGTCGGACCCTGGCCTGAGCCAGCTCGATGCTACGTTATGATTGGCCAGTCTGTGTCCGGGGGCGGGACTTAGCGATGGATCAGTTGGCGCAGTTTTAGTTTTCTTTGCCATGGCTACTTTCATCACCACCAAAAAACACAGTAACTTTGTAGTCAACAAACTCAACATGTGCTTCTTGTCTCCTCTTCCACCGCACCCGGAATACTGAGCTACTTTATTTTGCTGGTGCTCAGTTAGAGTCCTGTCAGGCACTAGTGGCTCCGTTAGTCCATTTAGAAACGTATTATCTTTGTCACGTTGTCCTGTTGCTTCTTACTAATGCTTTATAAGTTGGATTTAGCACTATGACCCCATCAGCACATGTTGCTGATGTAGGCTACTGTTTAGTTTGCTCAGACATGTCATAATGACAAATATCAGTCCAGCTTGTTAGCATGAAATCAAACTGGTTTAAGCTCATACACCAGACCAGACCATCAAAACTGGATATCGACCCAACTGTAGTGGAGCTGACTCGCAAACTTCCCAAATCTCCACAACACGTTGTGTATGCCCCAGTGGGTCAAAAACAGGCTGATTGGTTGATTCAGCTTCCTTTCCGGAGACAAGATTGAAATTAAACACTGGAACTGAAACTTAAAATCCATACATGTGTTAAACAGCCATCACAACTTCTCTAAATGACATGAAATCTATGTGTGCTTAAGTAGTGACAGAGAATTCCTGCGTTCACACACACACGCTGCAGACAGTGTCATGTTGTTGCAGCCGTACTATTGTAAATGTAATATGAAGTAAGAGCCATAGGGCTGATGGAGAAGTTAATTAGAGGCCAGGCCAGTCATCTCCACCTTCTGACCCATTTCCACCCCTCCCGTCATCCCCCTCTACATCTCCCCGTATCTGTCATTCACATTCCCACCACTGCTAATGAGCTTATTCTGAGCCATACATTAAGTCTGCAGCTGTACCTTTTTCTCTGTACAGTGCAGCTCGCCTTTTTTTTTTTTTTTTTTTTTTTTCTGAACCAGAAACAGAGAGATGGCTGCTCGTTCCCACCATGTCTCCAATTAGATGCCCCTCTATTCATCCTTCTGTCATTCCTCCCTCTTCTCTCTATCCTCTTGTTTCTCTTGTCTGCCAGTGTTGGAAGCAGGTTGTAAAACAGGCTGCCTTATCCAAATGGAGACAAGCCCCGCGGTCACTGTAGTTTTGTCACATTAGCCTCTTTAGTCTCAATGTGTGTGTGTGTGTGTGTGTGTGTGCGCGCCCATGTTGCTCTCTCACTGTGTGTGTGTGTGTGTGTGTGTGTGTGTGTTTTGAGGCTGAGTGTGACATTAGCCTCGCAGTCACAGGTAATGATCTCATCTCCCCGCTGGTGACTAGAGGCACACAAAGAGAATTACACACACGCGCGCGCACACACACACACACACACACACACACACAGAGGGAGAGGGATAGATGGGGAGCAGAGATTGGTATTGTAATGGTACTCTAATGGGCTACCTGACAAGTGCTTTTTCTTAATGATATGCCTTTTCCCTCACTCTCTCCTACAGGTGCATTTTCCGTCTTTGAGGAGTGATATGGACACCAGGTGTGGTGACGTCCAGGTATGTAGTCAGTGCTCATAGCACACTGTTTGCGACCATCATACACACCATCTTTTGAGTAATGCCGCCCTGTCATCACATAACGACCTGCGATCTGTTCTGCCACTTTGACCTTTTGTTCAGCTGCCGTTAAACCAAAGCTCTGACTGTGTCTGATATCACTCACCTATTTGCTCCGCCCCAATTCTGAATGAGAATTTAAAGTGACAGTTCACCCTAAATTCAAAAATACGTATGTTTCCTCTTACCTGTAGAGCTTTTTATCAGTCTAGATTGTTTTGGTGTAAGTTGCCAAGTATCAGCCGTAAAATGTCTGCCTTGTCACATATATAATAGATCTAGATGGCACTCGGTTCGTGGTGTTGAGATGTAAATATTAATGGTGTCCTCCTCAGTGTTGATATGTGAGCCAGCAATAGATGCACACTTCCTTATGCATGGTGATATGGTTGGTGGTTGTGGTTTGGTAGAAAGAAAATAGTTCCTGGATGAAACTGCTCATAACAAGGTTTGTAGATTATCTTGACTAACCTGGTCAACAATTTCTGTACAGAGACATTGCTGTGAGTTTTTCAAATGTAATATTTTGGTGTTTTGGGCACCACAAGCAGAGTGCCATCTAGTTCCATTATATCAAGATTACATTTATGCGACTGATATAGCCAGCACTCTGCGACTCACATCCAAACAATCTCTCTAAGGGTGCAGGGCAGCATTTACAAGAGGACCAGATCAAATGCCTTGTGTGAGAAAGCTGCTCTTGATTGGTCAGAATTTCCATGTGGGAAAAATCCAGGAAGTAAAGCAAACGTTGAAGAAGAGTACACTTGCAAGATAAATGTGACACTTTCTAATGTCACAATGGAGGGACAACTACGCAGGTTGATTTTAGCGCTGCTCATCGTGGACTATATTGCTGTCATTGTTCATTTTAGTCAAACCATACAGTTTGAAAACGAGGCGCGGCTCCAACTAGAAAACAATGTTTTGATGCATTGGATGTGCTGAATGTGCATATTAAGGCAGTACAGGAGGAGGTGCACATTAATAATCCTCCAGGACTGTAACATGCTCATGTTTAACCCAAACAATGTGTCATGTGACTGCACTTGCTTCACATCCAGGTCGGAACACCTTCTCACCACAAACCAACCGCACCAGAGTTCCTTTGGAACCGGACTGAGACCACCTCTTCAAGAAGGTCTCGGTCCGGCTGTTTTGATGCACACCTGAGTGAGACCTGCCCAAACAGACCGCACATAGGCAGTCAAACAAACTTGAGTTCAATTGAACCGAACCAAACAGGGCAGGTGTGAAAGCACCCTAAATAAGACTGCAGGTAAGAGGGAAATATGTATTTTCAATTTTGAGGTGAACTGTCCCTTTAATGCAATATATTGTGCCTTCAAAACTCCACACAATCAAACTGATGTGTTTGTGGCATATTAACTACTTTCAACCATCCCACAGTGCAGTGTGTTGCATTTTAAAGGTGCAGGAATGATCTTTGTGCGACACCTGTTAGTAATGAAACCAAATGGAAAGGATTCACAATTGTCATAAATGTCATTTAACTGCTCCCTATAGATAAAACTACTCTTTTGACTGTGTGTGTGTGTGTGTGTGCTATGTAGGGTGTCTGTCATAAAGAGTGAATGAGGAGTGATTTTGAACGCAGCTTAAATCCGTACACATACCAAATGGCGACAGAGCAAGTAGATAGATTAGCATAAAAACTCACATAAGCTACACAGCAGTCATCTCCACACATGGCATTAATCACACAAAAACCTGAGTGAGTGCACAGGGGAAACAATGCCAAAACAAACCAGGGGGTGCTGAGGCAACAGCCAGCAACAACAGACGAGTGCTGCAAACTCTGCTCTGAGTATGTTGTTTTGAACCTGTTGAAAATTAATGAAGCAGCAAACATGAGTAAAAACAGCAGCATAAAGGCACAAAATGGCAATCAGATTCTCAGCTTTTTAAAAATCAATTCTGCATTGTAAAATAAAATCATATCATTACTGTTTGGATTTGGTATTGTGTTGGGAGACCGCCACAGTTCTACATCCTGCAGCTCCATCTGATATGGTTTCAATTTGACAAACCAAACTTGCTATTACATTCAACATTTGTTTAGCTTTGAATGCTGCGGCCCATCCACCTCCTATCAGATCTGACGTTTTTTTTCCCCCAGCTCTGAGCAGCCTCTCCACCCCACAGACGCCCCACAGACACACTATGATGCTCTTATATTCCTGGCTCTCTATTTTTCTATTTATACCCACTGAGATGAGCAATGAGCCCCAGGCAGCCCTCACTCACCAGCCCGAGCACACATAGACACACACCGACACAGAAACACACTTTCTCTCAACACACACACACTTACACACACGCTGTGAGTTAAGGCTGAGGTGGAGGTTAGATGGTTTCATCAACAATGTGTCTGACCATACGAACTAATGTAATGCAGTTAGCTGTATTGCCGAGCCTCAGATAGCACACAGAGGACTGGAGTTCCCGCTGTGTCCTTGCTCTCAGCCTTGTATTTAGGCATTCTGTGGCACGGCCTTAAAGGGAGAATCCGCTCTAAAATGGCAACAGTGTCTGCTGTTCCTGTGATATTGCTCACTCTAGGTTTGTAAACATGAAAACCAGTCTCTCCAGGATTTCGCGGGCTATTTTTGGGATTGTTCCAGTCTGAATTGCGTAATTTCACCTCTAGCTTTTCTGAATAAATGCAGTGTGTGCTGCAATGTTCAGGGGTGTTTTGTTTTTATATTATATTATAATTACATTATCATTTATTTTTTACATATATTGATAGTTGTGATGTTGCTACAGATTGAGAGCTTATTACCATGACCAGTCAGTGTTTCCCACAGAATTATTCTCTATTTGTGATGGTGGGTCGGGGGTGCAATAGCCATTTGCTGCAGCGCTGAAGGACCGCCTCCGTGAGCCGCTGTCCTCCTGCCCTCTCTGCCTGGTTCGCATGAGCTAACACCAAACACTGACACAATTGCCAGCTTTTATTGTCATCGAGGACAACAATGGAAATAAGCCTTTGGGCTTTATTGTGTATTTTAATCCTCGACGATTTTTAATTAATGTATATGAAACTGATCTGCAGTTACTCATGTATGTTTTTTAATTGTTGTCAAATAAACCTACCTACCTACAAAGTGATCTCACCCCTACTCGTCATGTTCTGCGGCTTGGGCTGAAGCCCTGCAGTAGCGTTTAGCATCTGACGCCATAACGGCTCAGCTCTGTTGTTAAACTTATTAATGTAAGATGAGAATTATTTTCTTGAGAACATAACCAGTAGATTGTCTTGTTTTTCCGTTGTTCATCATTTTGCATCTACATGATTTAATGTTAACTACATTCATATATTGTTTACATATTTTATTTTGCTCTTTACGTTAAATTTGGAACTATTTAATATCGTGCACCTTATATGCAGGTAATGAGAGTTATGATTACGTTTGGCGGAGTGATATATATAAGATGTGAGATGCCACTATTGTTGTCGATGCTCAGTTGTCCTACGTTCTTTTCGGACATTGAAGTGGACTTTGATAGTTATTTGATAGTTAGTAATTCAGTAACTACTAAGTTTATTGGTGAGACAGAAGAGAGAAACCTGCCTTACATTAATAACCTTTGCATAACGTTAGCGGTGTGATGCTAACAGTTAGCCATGTCACTGTGTGCGTGTGTGCAGTAGTCTCGTGATAAACCCAGAGAGAAAGAGGGGCTGAGCGACTTAAAAGCTGTGTGCAGCTCTGCAATGAAATGAGATATTACCTGTTTTAAATAGTCAAATTTGTGTAAGTTGTGGTGATTGGACAAAATTGCAAGGTCGCTCAGAATTTACAAGGATTGGCTCAATTTGTGTTAATTGTGGTGATCGCAGCATCCTTGATGGTCTGGAAAACATGATAAACAAGCAAGGGAAGACTGTCTTGGCAGAGTAATCATGACACCCATCTCGACGCAACACTGTGGCAGTAATCGGGGCTTTTTAGTTGGTAGCTGTAATCAAAACAGTGAAGTTAAGTAATTTTTAGATGTAAAATGCGGGGCGGCAGTAGCTCAGTCCATAGGGACTTGGGTTGGGAACCGGAGGGTCACCTGCTCAAGTCCCCGTCCGGACCAAAAATATGGAGCGTGGACTGGTAGCTGGAGAGGTGCCAGTTCACCTCCTGGGCACTGCTGAGGTGCCCCTGAGCAAGGCACCAAACCCCCCAACCGCTCAGAGCGCCTGTCATGGGCAGCCCACTCTGACATCTCTCCACTTAGTGCATGTATAGGTCCAGTTTGTGCATGTGTGTGTTCGGACCTGTGTGTAATTGACAACAGAGTGAAAAAAAAAAAAAATTGAATTTCCCCTCGGGGATTAATAAAGTATATAAAATTAAAAATTAAATTAAATTAAAAGCTCAGGTCAGTTTTATATGAATCCATAAAGTCTTTTGACTTTTTTCCTGAATCACTGCCAAAGAAGCAGCACGACAGAGGGAGCGTGCGGGTCAACACCAATATCTGTTTTTAAGTGGATTTCTAAGCTTTAATTAACTCCAGCAATCAAAAAACAATTAGCAGTGAGCCATTAACCTGCTTGTTTTTCTGTGACCTCTACTGAAAGGTGAGTTTATCACATTAAATACATGCCTGCACTCGTACACCTGCACATACCCAGGCATGCAGGCTGGCACACGCAGAGCGAGCGAGCTGGAGTACTACTGTGTAACTGAACCAGTTAAAAATGAATGAAGACAACATCCATGAGAAACAGCACATCCTGCATTATTTACAATATTGAGAATACACTGAAGCTGTGTCAGCTTGACTTGTTCCACCTACTCTGCCCTCCTTTCCCCTTTCAGTGCTACCATCACCCCCCCTTTCCTCCCACCCAGCACACACACACACACACACACTTTTCCTCCCCTAACCCTCTCGATGAGTGATTCTCAGAGTTTACCAGAGGTTGAGCAGGGTCAGTATCATAACTCTTCATTCCAGTGGAGAGGAGGGTAGTGTACAACAGATACTCTTATCAACTCTTCACTTCACACTGATGCATGATTCTTCTACTTCATTTTTATACACTTTTATACACACATTTCTCCTTAGATAAGTGTAGATGTACTGGCTGTCTGCAGTGAGGACTTGTCTCTGGGAGCATGAGGGTTGATCTTAACACATACACTTTTATATATCATGTAGACATCAGAAGAAATGCTGTAGAAGTAGCTGTTTGAGAAGCACGTATTACATGAAGTATAATCATGTCTTTTTCACATTTATGAAATGAAAGCTTGCAGTAATGGTGGACAGATAAATGTCTCTGATTGTAGATTTTGAAAACTGAAAATACAGATAGCCCATGGCTGTTGGTTGATTGCACCCCTTAACAATAAGGTAATGCTTAGCTTTGGTTATATTGCAGGTCTCAGTCCATTATTGTGTCCTATGATGTGTTTTACATGATTCGTTCACCGGGTGATTTGTTTACCGAGTGATTCATCACGTGGTAGGCAGTCCCTCCCTGCACCCTGGCTGCCTCGCAACTCGCGAGTGATTCATCGTTCCGGAAGTGATTCAGTTCAGTACGTTCACTCAACAGATTCGTTCTTTTGAACTATTCATTTGCGAATGACACAACACTAGCGCACACACCTTTGCTCCCTTTGCCCCTTGATACCCAAGGTCCAAGCCAAGACATTATATTGCATAATAGACCAATTCCAATCTTGATAAAAAATTGAAGTTATTCTACTGTGCTGCTTTTTACTCAAAAAATGGAGATCTAGAGTTAAAATATCATCAAATAATTATCTTTGTCATAAAAACCTTTCCTTCAGAAGTTTGCTGAGAGTTTCAATGGATTCCTCTTGTGGACGACCGTGATTATGACCGAACAAAGGTTCATGTTCCGTACAGTTTTTGAGAAATATAAAAAGGAAAGTCCTCAAATTACATTATAAACATTCATAATTCATAAATTCATTCATTCATAATTCATAATTCATATAAACATTCATAATTTCCTAGTATTAAAAATTCCATTTAAAAGAATAGGTCGTGAAATTTTCAAAGTATTCCTGCTCAGAGGTACCCTGATTATGGCCATGACATATTTTATGTGATTTTATTGTACAGTTTTTGAGATATATGAAAGGGAAGTCAGTTCAAATGACATGACAACATTTATAATAAAAAAAAATATGAGCACATTCAATGAACACGCTCTTTTAGAGCATTCATACACAAAAGTGTTGAGAGCATTCAGCCAAACAGCTGGTTGCACTAATTCTGGTCTGCTGCCATTAAACCATTGATTGCAGAAGAAGGTGCAACAAGATGACATAGTTATAAGAGCAGCAGCAGATTCCTTTATAATCTTGATGAAGGTTACAGTCTTTTCATCTCTTCACATAGATGTGATGTTTTCATTTGCTGTGATTTTTCATCCCTTTATTGATGTGTGACGATACACCGACTTTTTGGCAATATGTGGACTTTATTTTGGATTTCTGGTGTTTCCACTGATGTTTTTTACACACAAATTGAACATGCCCATAAAAACACACTGGCCGTAGTGGCATAGTGTGTTCTTTAACAGCATGATTTAGAAGGCCTATGTTTTATGTGGAAGTCATCTTACTATCTTACTATATGATGACGAAAACTTTTTTTTCTCCTCACTGACTTGGTCAATCCATGTGAAATTTGGCACAGTGGTAGAGGGTCATGGGAGGATGCTAATGAAGCAATATTACATCAATTGGCCAAAGGGGGGCGCTATAGCAACTGATTGAAATTGCAAGCTTTGAATGGGCATATCTCATGCCCCGTATGTCGTAGAGACATGAAACTTTGCACAGAGATGCCTCTCCTCATGAGGAACACATTTGCCTCAAGAACTCATAACTTCCTGTTATATAGATTTTCCGCTATTTTGAACTTTTTGAAAAACACTTCAAATGGATCTCTTCCTAGGAAGTTTGAGCAATCTGCATGAAACTGGGTGAACATAATCTAGGGACCAATATCTAAAGTTCCCTCTTGGCAAAAGTTGGAAAACTTACTAAAACTAAGCTTCTATAAGGCAATGACTTTAGCTATCTGCTTTTCAACGTGCTACCTCAACTACTAATGTACAGTTTTAGCCCACTAACTATCCCACTATTGGCAATGGTACTACTGTACTTTCAATAAAGCAATCGTACAATCAAATTCACAAAAACTCTGTCTGAATACATTGCTCTTCTTAATGGGTTCAGTTGACTATTTAATCTGCAATTTCCTATGACCTGTATCCCAAACACACACCATGTGAAACTGTACGTGGGCAACTGTGCACTCAGTGGGTATGGACTAGTTTCTTTTATTTAACATGTTAATTTTTAATCATTTTATGTAAAATGACTTAGACAGACACATCTCCGTTTCTAACATTGAATGCTTCATTCTTGAGTCATTAACTGCACAAAATAAATTGATAAGTAAATAAATAAATAAAGCAGAGCTGGAAAATTCTCACAGGCGAATGAAACAAGGAAAATTGGAGCTTCATGAAGAAAAATAAAAGACAACAGTTTCTAATGTTGCTGCTCATGTTATCACCCCTGCCTCCTGCCACCTCCAGTAAGACCCTGTTAATATTCTTTCTGCTAATAACCTCCTTTAATTACTTTTCGGACACAAATTATGTTGCTATAATGAAACATGTACACATCCACTAAGTAGGAGAACAACTTTTGATTCATGTATTTATGTAATTGATTTGTCTCGTTTTTAAAACTAAACAAACAATTGTCTTTTTTAGACAAACACATTTGTGCCACACCAGATCAACACATAATCACATTACTGTTGTGACAAAAGTCTTTTTTATATAGTTTTTTTTATGCCTCATCACCGGCGATAGCTGTAGCTGAAAGCATTATGTTTTCAGGCTGTCCGTTTGTATGTACGTAAGTCCCATTCTTGTGAATGCAGTATGGCAAGAATACCTTGAGGGAATTTCTACAAATTTAGCACAAATGTTCACTCAGACTCAATGATTTGAATACATTTTGGTGGTTGTAGGTCAAAGGTCAAGGTTAGTGTGACCTTGCATTTCTGCCATTCTCGTGAACGTGATATCTCAAGAATGCCTTGAGGGAATTTCTTCAAATTTGGCACAAATGTTCAATGACTCAATGATTTGATTACATTTTGGTGGTTGTGGGTGAAAGGTCAAGGTCACTGTGATCTTGTCTGTCACATTCTTGTGAACACAATATCTCAAAAACACCTTGAGGGATTTTTTTTTCAAATTTTGCACAAATGTCGACTTGGGCTCAACGATGACCATGCATTTGTGTCATTCTCGTGAACGCGATATCTCAAGAATGCCTTTAGGGAATTTCTTCAAATTTGTCTAAAGAATAAACTGATTAGAATTTTGGGGTTGAAGGTCAAAGGTCAAAACAATGCATAGGATCCACACTAAAAATGTACGTAAGGCCAAAAAACAAAAATGTTGGTGCCAAAAAAATATTCAACAATTTCTACAATCAGGGTTTGAGTCGCCAATTTCCCTTCTCCAAAATGTTCGTAAGCGTGGGTCAAGTTTCTCCCATCAAGTCTGTATGCCTCTTTCAGGCCTCGTTTTGTGTGTATTCAGTGCTGATAAGTGAGACCCAAGGTCATTGTGACCTCACAAAACAAGTTCTCTGCGGTAACTCAAAAATTCCTTAAATGATGAAGTGATGACATTTTGTATTTAAAAAGTCAAAGGTCAGCTTCACTGTAACATCACAATATTCTGCATAAAACACTTTCCTGGCCATTACTCAACGTCAGGAACAGAAGGGGAGACATTTGGTTAGATACTGAATTTGGTGACTCAGATCTTGAAGCTGTGCTGAATGTAAAAATGTTCCTGCTGCCGGGGAAGGATGTGTGTGAAGCACCCATGTTTTTACAAACATGGATGTAAACTGTAAGGGCCGTAATATACTTGCTGCAAACAACGTGAACACGACCGCATCATGGCTGCCATGCGTGATCTGCGTTCATTTGATGCGTCGGCTGCACATCTCAACGCGAGGTACTGTGACGCATGCGCGAGATGCAATATTGACATGACCGCTAGATGCGCTCGTGCAAATGAACACAGTGACCGTGAGACCAGACTAGATGGAGTCGCTGTCGAAGCAATGGCAGAAACTTTTGAAGGGAGGCTGACAGACCTGGTGCAGAACTACCCACATCTCTACGATGTTTCCACGCTGTTACATAGTGACATAGTTCTTCTTCCTCTTCAAGCATATGAAGGGTATTCATGTTTGTTTACAACACCCAGCAGCTGAATTATTTTTCCTAGGATGGCGAAGGCATGGCTCACCCTACTCTCCCTCTGATTGGCTAGTAGTCATTGAGTGCGTTTACATGGACAGTTTAATTTCCTTTTCATTCGGAATGAAAGTTCATTCCTATTAAAAGTGATCTTGTAAACACCTAATTCAGAATGAAAATGGCCAATGCGATTGAAAATTCACTCTGATGTAAGGGGCTGGAATATTCTGTTTCTAATTGCGAATGACAGAATTTCTCACACTTGTATACACTCATTCCTCTTTAAGTTCATTCTGGTCTTTCTGCGCATGCTCGTTTCCTTGCCCTTCTGGCACGATGGCGTATATAGCGTGCGTAGCAACGGGCTGAGATAGAGCAGTCGGACTCGTTGCACTCACCGGTTTCCATACGCCAAAGCACGGTCTTCTATCTCCCTTCTTCGACCTTCTACCTCCCTCCTCCTCCTCAACAGATGAAGCATTAGCAGAACAAGGTTGTTGTCGTACTGCTGCTTCAAGAATATAAGCAAAACAAGCCCGAAAAAGGCACTAAGAACGGCGTCATCAAGCATCTTGTTATCCGGAACAAGGACTACAGTGTTTTCTTCCAGTAAACATAACATATAACGTCCGCCCCGCCCCCTATCCAATCAGAAACCTTCCCTGCCCCAAACCTTGCGTGGACCCGAATAAAGACGATTAAACTGATCGCCGTTTAAACCCTCATTTGGAATGAATATTTCCCATGTAAACTACCTGGAAAAACTTTAATTCCAAATGATTTAATTCAGATTTATTTAATTCCGAATGAGAAACCATCATGTAACCGCACCCATTGCCTTTTTTGGCTGGATTGGTTAGGTTTAGGCATGAGGAATGAGATTGGTTAGGGTTAGTGTAAGAATGTCAGGGTAAGTCAATTGGAGGCAGAGTAGGGCGGGTCTTGCCTTCGCTATCCTAGGCATGCATTACCCCATTTCCGGGTCATATTTCTGTTGTCTGCCCCAGGTGGAGACAGCCAGTATTGTGCGTTTTGGCTGCGTAGTGCTGCAGCAAGCATATACACAGACACAGCGCATTATGTACGCGTACGTTCGATCAAGCGGCAAGTCTATTACGGCCTTTTTCAACCAGGAAAATCCACATTGAGTGTGCTGGTCAAGACAGGCAGCAGTACAATTAAACAAAGTTGCAGACATATAACATTTCAGAATCACAGCATGAGTGTACAATATCTTTAA
The DNA here is from genome assembly GCF_006386435.1 of Epinephelus moara. Lineage (NCBI taxonomy): Eukaryota > Metazoa > Chordata > Actinopteri > Perciformes > Serranidae > Epinephelus > Epinephelus moara. Next base: position 3,640,446 of record NC_065515.1, read on the forward strand.
AAGACTTAAAGGGAAAAACAGTGTTGTGGTGACGTATGACACAGTTGGTTATTTTATTTTAGAGTGGTGCAGGTGTCAGGGCTGATAGAGTACAATGAGTTCAGACTGGCAGCAGGGCTCACAGCGACGCTCACACAGAGGTGGGATTAGATACCCTTTGCTTCCCCTCTGTTCTATGGGGGAAACCCTTTGTGTGTGTGTGTGTGTGTGTGTGTGTGTGTGTGCGTGCGCAGATGTCAGCGTATGCTGGAAACGTGTTAATGAAATATGATGAAATATGATGGCTCCTCCCAGAGGCAAAAGCCCACAAAGTTACACATCCTGATGAAAGCATAAACATGTGTGACATTTCAGCAGAGCACATCTTTATATCTAACCCCCTGCGGGTTAATACACGCACCCACACATACACACACGCACACATGCACACATACACACTAGCTCACAAGTCAACCTGTCACCTAGATTTAAGTTGTGATCATGCTCAGCAGTGTCTCCCTTTCTGTTTCTGTCTCTTTTCCTCTGTATTTACATATGAGGATACAATAAGAATGGCCTGTCACATTGTCAAAACTCCCCTGCATGTGTTTGCACATAGAGTTCTCAGATTCAATATATTTTCTCTCTCATAAACCATCTCTCCTCATCTCCACTTGCTCCTGTACTCTCTTCACATCTGTCAGGCACTTGATATCCTGATACATCAGAGTTATTGAAGAGTGGCATGCTTTGATAGCTACGGTTATGCTGGGATGTTTCGTCTTTGGAGGGGGGTCCAGCTTCATAGCCCTGTTCCATCTGCCTCTGCCTACCCTTCCTCTCTCTATCGCTCATTCAGTCTTCACGACACACTCACACATCCACAAACGACGCCCTGGTGTTCGCAGCTAAATAAGCAGTATGGGAGATAGTAGGTGAGACAGGTCACCGTGTATGTTTATGTGCATTTGGGTCATAGCTAATCTCATTTCATTCGTGATGTGTCCAACAAATTCACCTCCAGACGTATTGACACCTTTTCAGAGGAGACTGTGTCATTTACAGGCGTCAACGAACATTTGATTACAATGTCATGTGACTACACAGTAAGCCACATTGTCAGGTAGTATGGAGGGATGAGATCTGGAGCACACGGTTACAGTTAAAGCTTTTAATACGGTGTAGCAACCAACATGTTACCGCCATGATGTCCTCATCAGTAAGACGAGGCAGTGGCGGTGAGGATGTTTAGTTTGCCTGCATCCAGGTAAAGCTGCATCTCGTAGCATGGACAGGTCCTGGGCTTTTCTTATTCATCCAGCCAATGGCATACACAGAATGCAAAAATATACATCATAGAAAAACTGGTGTATGTTGCCCGAACAGAATGAGCCTTTAAAGGAAGGATGTCTGTTTCACCTGGAGCTGAATGAGATGTCACACCATTATGTTCTATTATGTATGCAAAACATGGATGGGCCTCCACCCTACTGTGCTGTAGTATTTAAAGGACTTAATCCTACTGGATTTACATATTTAACACATCTGAAAACGTATGGACAAAATAAATACAGTCATTCATCTTGGGTGCCTTGATGTACATATATTTATGAGCTATGGTATTGGCTAGACGTAACGCCCACAACCTGTCTGTTTTATGAGATGCCTCTTTTCACTCGGAGCAGGCATTTTGAAATTTTTCACCTCCACTGCATCTTCTGAAGCTGATGAAGACCTGCTGTTAGTTGCTGCATCTTTCCTGAAGTTTGAATGATGAGTGTGTGTTCCAGATCTCATCCCCCCAAATCCCGTCTCATTGTCCTCTCTGGTGAGCCATGTGTTTGAGCTCCGAATTGGCATCATTTCTATCCAGAGATTCCCTCATCCATATGAACATGTTTTAATACTTTCTACCATGTATCTGATGTATGAACGTTGTTGGTCAACATGTGTTACATGGTACATGGCTTAAGATTTTAATCAGGCTTACTGTCCAATGATGAAGTGACTGTCAGAGACCATCCGGCTGTACTGTACTGCCACTACTGTAGCTGAGCAGTGCTGAGCTGTGCTCAGGCAATTAGAGAGCTGCCTTTGTTGCCTTTAACGAGTTTGACCCGTTTTGCTGATAATACGCATAAATTTCCATTCTTTCGCCTTTTCTCTGTTTTTCTCTCTCTTGTCTCCCTGTCGGTCTCACTCTTTTTTCACTTCCTCTCTCTGTCCCTTTCTCTGCATATGTGTGTATTAGAGGGATCCTAATCCTGTGAAACAACGTTTAGTGTGAACAGTAAGACGGAGCCAAACTTCACGTTCTCACCGGGTATCATATCCATCTGGACATTCCCATGGATTACCCTAAAGAGAGTATGTGTATAAAGAAGTCTATGTCCCTGTGCGTGTGTTTATGCGATTACATCTATTCAGGTGTATTTCTGTGTGACTGCTGTGTGTGTGTGTGTGTGTGTGTGTGACATGGGAGTGAGAGAAAAGAGAGAAAGCTAGCTGCTGGCTTGCCCACATGAGCATCCAGGAGTTATCTGTTCAGCCAAGCTGAGACAGACAGACAGAGACTGTGAGGGAAAGAGAGGAAGAAGGTGAGTGAGGGAGGCAGATACTGAGGGAGGGAGATATGGCAAAAAAGGGCAGAGATACTGAAGTGTGGGAGGGAGATAGACAGGAGGGCTCTGCACAGATAGAGAAGGTAAACTACAGCTATACTTAGGTAGGAAAACAGCAGGGAAGGAAAGATGATGGGAGGACAGCGTATTGGGGAGGTGGGGTGGTCGAGAAAGAAAGGAGGGGTGAGAAGTTTATTGAGATGTGAGGTTGATGAGATGGAGAAATTAGGATTTAACTCGGGTTTCAGATCATAGAAGTAGACTTAAGCCCTTTTTAAATAGGAATTGTGCAAATTTGCAGGAAAGCCCAATCAGTCTTCGTTCAGCACTGGCAGTATAAAAACAAAATCAGGGAGTGCAGTGAAATGCCGCCTGCCTACTTTTGTTCATACATGGCTGTATCCTATAGATTCTATTGTATGTCAACCCAGACTCCAGAAGAAAATGTTGGCATTGTATGTTTCTGCAAACCCTGGATACGTCACATTTGTACATTTCATACATAGCATATCAACATTTCTCTAAATCGACATAGTATATGAGCAGACTTTGTCATCGTTAGGCGGAGAGGATGGTGGATGATGTGATAGCTGGGTGAGACGCCTTGGTGTCCAGAGCCAGTCCAGTGACTCACTTATCCCCAGGATGTCCAGGTGGTATCGTTTCATCTTACTGAGAATTTGTGCTGTCTTGATGGTCTTGTATGTGGTTTGGGAATGTTCCAAGGCGGATCTTGGATTTTGGCCCTAGTAGACCGTCTTTTGCACTTGCGATTTCCTCTCGGCTTCCATCAGGAATGGTCACACTGCCAACGTTTTGGTGGCTGGTGTCTACTAAGTACCTTATGTCAACAGTTTTGCTCATTGTAGTTTCTGTAACACTGTGTTTTTATGGGGTGGCATTAGCCCTTTTTAAATCGGAATTGTGCAAATTTGCAGGAAAGCCCAATCAGTCTTTTTTCAGCATTGGCAGTATAAAAACAAAATCGGGGAGTGCAGCAAAATGCCGCCTACCTACTTTTGTTTATACAGAATGCGCCTTTTTCGGGGCAATGGGGGGCGTGAGCAAGTAACAAAACGTGTGGCTCAGCGTGTGACGTAACTAATGACTTGCGCCTTGCTCCACGGAAAGCTGTGGCTGGTCAGTCCTTCAGCGATTCTTTCATAAGTTGGCCCGTTCTTCACCGTCCCCGTCATCTGACGGTTAATGGCCTCTTCGTTTGCGAGGACAAGGAGGGCGCGCAATTCCTTGTCTCCCCAGTTGCTCATCTTTACAGTGTCTGTCAGGTTTGCGTTTCCCTCTTGCTACTAGCTGCTCGCTAATTCCTGCTATCAGCTGTTTCCTGTTTATCCACCGCCAGTGTGTCGCACGTGTGGCATCATCAACAGCTCCTCCGACAAGTCATCAACAGCCCCTCCTGTGGTGGAAGGCCGCCTCTGTCTTTTTAAACCGAAAAGGTTCCACCAATACGTTTACCCCTACAAGGCGGAAAATTGGGCACCTTGGATCAACTCACCAATCCAGCTCTGTGTGTCTAAACGCTCGCAGCTTGCCGGCAAAACGGCCCAACATTCACAGTAAATCTGGCAGTGTAAAAGGGGCTATTGTTAGCACCATGCCCACGAGCCAGTGTGCTGACTTTTGTCTGACTCCTCTCCTGAGATCAGACTGGTAAGGTTGAACCTTCCAGGGGCCACAGACCACCCCCAGCATAGCTCTCAGGGTCTTAGAAGCACACAAGCCTCTCCACCACTACAAGGTAACAGCACAGGGAGAAGGGGCGAGACGCCTGCCAAGCTGCACATCACTGTTCAAGACCAACAAACATGAAAACTGGTAGTTTTTTAGCGAGTCAGTGCTGTGTGTTTCCAGCAGCTTTTAGGCATCAAACATGTTTTTTTTCAGGGACCAATCCCTGTTTTTCCAGCTTCTTTTTAGCCCCAAATGAGTGTTTTACACTGTGTTTCCACTGTAAATAGTGCCACGAAAAGTGGTTGTTTTTTTACAGGGACATTGCTGTGTTTCCTTGATCAATGGATATGTTACATTTGTACGTTTCATACAAATAATATCAGTGTTTCTCTAAAGTGATGTAGAAAACTATTGTCAGCTGGCTTTGTCATCAGGAAGCGGAGGGGACAGTGGAAGGTGAAAACCTTGGCGAGACGCCTGCCAACTGTAGATCACTGCGCGAGACCAACAAACAAAAGTAGCTGTTTTTTAGTGAGTCATTGCTGTGTGTTGCCTGCAGCTTTTAGGCACTGAACGTGGGTGTTTTTTAGGGACCTGACACTGTTTTCCAATGGCTTTTTAGCCCCCAAATGTAGGGGCTTGACGTTTGGTCATGGACTTTCCACGTCCACATACGACGTGCTAGGTACCCTGGGTGTGTTGGTTGTTGACGTTCTGGGACACCGTGTCAAGTTCTGCCTGTTACATGCATTGTCTGTTTTCAAAATACACTTCTGTTTTCACAGGAAATGTAACATTTACGTAAGTCTCTTTCATTATAAAAGCACTACGTAAGTACAACACCGCAAATTGATGTTTGTTTTACTTCGACAACAAACACACATGGTTGGATTTAGGAACAAAGGACAGGGTTTGGCTTTATACTCTTACGGGATGCGAGCACCACTTGGAGTTTCGCCACCTCAACTTTCGTTCTTGTCCCGCCGTGTATCATGTCAATGTTAAAGGACTTTTTTCGTTTGTTTCTGACGCCGCAAGTCACTGCCCAGGCGCCGGATTTTGACGATTTTGGAGTGAGATCGGGTTGGACGTGCCTGCGCAGTGTGACGCTTGGTTGTGATGTTGTATTTCATGTCAGTAGTGATGTGATAAGAAAAGCAATGTTGTAATGAGCTGTTTGGTTTTGGAGTAACTGTAATATTAATACTGACATTGTATTAGTAATTAGTTACACTGCTCGTTACTGGAAAAATTAATATTATTACTGTAGCACGTCACACCCCACCAACAACTGTGTCTCCACCAACTTTGAAACCAAGCCTACACTCTTGCTTGAACGTGGAAGAAAAGGTTTAGTTGGCAGACTGCTGAGCGTCCTCCAGTCTTTGCACAGATGAGAGGAATTGTGTCCAGACTGGGGCTCCCCGACCCCTGACAGCAGCACGCCACATCTGGAGAGGAGTATGATCTGAGGTGAGGAAGTGGAGAAGAAAGGGAGTGGAGGTGGTGCAGGGGCAGAGAGGTGACAGGTGGTGTGGATTAGAGGGGGCAAGCTGCACAAGGTTAAGGCTTAAGGAAGAATGGAAGAACGGCATGAAATGGCAAAACGCTGTGGTTCAGTGAAGTCAGCATCTCTGCATCATCCTCCTGGACGCTGTGTTTTCTATCTTTAGGCCTAATTTACCTCACGTTTTCCGTAGTTCCACAAACTTACAGTGTTTGTGTGTTCCTGCTCTCAAGGTGAGGGATGAGTTTGCCAAGTCCATGACTCACATACACACAGTTCAGACTGCATGAGTTGAATGTGGGTGGTTAACTAATCAATACTCTCTGGTGAATGACTGGGTGAAGGCTGCGTCACGATGACTGCTTGTGTGCATCCATGACTCAATGAGTGTGTTCTTTGTCAGCATTACTATGTGTGTGATGGCGGCAGTGAACTTTTCACAATACAGTCATCCTTTCACATCCTCTAAACTACAAAAAATACACTTCCTGGCCAAACAGTGACGCACAAGTCTGACGTTTCCTCCGCAACTTTTAATTTCAAACCCCAAATTCCCCCAGCAGCCCCTCCTCCTTCCTGTCTCCTTTCATCTTTTCTCGCTCATTATAAATTTGTTAATATACGTTTTTCTAAATCCTTCACCATCACCCAGTGCTTTTCTTCTCCTCACACCCCCCTCCACTCCCACTCCTTGAAAGCTGGAAATCAGGACAGTTCAGCAGCGGAGGGGTTAAGCTGAACCCGGCCTTGTGATTGGCTGCCGGCCGGCGGTCTAAACCAGCCTACAGAAAGAGGTAACCAGGCAACCTCAGAGAGGGAGAGAGAGGGAGAGGAAAGAAGAGGGGGCAGAGGAGCGAGGAGGAGAAAAAAAACGCGCTGAAAGAAGCCTGACATAGTTTTGTGGGGATTGTGGAAAAAGATGTAACGAAGCTTGCAAGCGCTCTCCCCGGGATGGAAAACTGGATTACTCTCCCTGCTGAAACACACTGTGGATGTCTGAATAAACCAGGAGGAGATACACGGGAATGAATGGATTCTAAAGCCTTTTCACAAAATGGGAACTAACTGTGCTCATTTTCGCTGTAGTGCAAAGGTAAGTGCGCCAATGCAAACAGGCTGAACGGATGCAGCACAAGTGGCACAGCTCGTCCCGGTCCCGTGCGCGGTGGGGGCCACAAAGTGTGTACTTGTACATCGGTGTGTGGTAGTTAGTGTTTTAGGATGTGAGAGGAGCCTGTGGATTCAGTGTGCTTCTCTGCTCCTATCACTGCAATGAATTATCTAGTGCTGCTGCTGCTGCTGGTGGTGCATCGGGATTTTAGTGTGTGCGCGCGTCTGTGTGTGTGTGTGTGTGTGTGTGTTGGGCGGGTGTAGGGGGGAGTGACCCCCTCATAGAAACACAGTGGTCAGGGGCTGTGTGTGTTTGTTAGTGGTGTTAGGCGGGAGGTTTGCTGCATTTGGCATCTGTGTCCCCAGCGTGTGTAGTTGTTACAGTGCGCCCTTCTCTCGGAGCAGATGATGCGTAATTGCTTTCTATAAAGTGATAAAAGCGGTGCAAGTTTTTCATTCCTGCACATCTGAGAAATATCTGCTGTTGAACGTGCACGTCAATGTGCGTCCCCTTGTTATGTGCGCGTTTTCCTGCTCTTTTACCCCCAGTGAAAAAAATCTAAGGGACTGGGGAAGCCTGTCTTTGGCACTCCATGGTGACTTTATAGTAACCTTATTATGCTTCTGCAGTACAGTGTGTTTTATGACCCTGTTTGCACTTACCCTTATGATTTTATTCATTTTTTACAAGTGCATAATCACATATTACTCACTTTATTCCATGTTCTTTTATAGACTGATGCTTTCAACCCCTCCTGTTGTTAAATTAATGTTCCCAATGTGTGGGGTTTTGTCCACTTTGGAGGGTTGACTCGCAGTGGGAGTTAAGTGAAATGAAGTGTAACGCCTAGGTTACACTGGTGTTGAAGTGCTAGTGCAGAAATGTAGTCAATGGTGTGTAGGTTATAGCCGGTTCACAGTCACTGGGTTTTGGTTGATGGAGGAAGGGAGAGAGGCGGAAGGGGGGAGCTGAATGGGCGACCCGGTCAGTTTGCTTTGGGGGGGCCCGGGCTCCGCTGCAGCTAAAAGCCGCATTAATCATGAAGCTGGTGTGCTCTGCAGACCCTCACTCTCTCCTCTCTTCCTCCCCTCCTCCATGCACACAACCTGCATCAGCTTTATATATGTAGGCTAGCAGGGGTGTATGTGGCTGGTGTGTAAGTGTGAAGAGGTTGTATCCTGTCTGCATGTGTGAAATGAGACTGGATTTGCAATAAAATCTCTACTCAGTGGGGATTTATTAGGTTTAAAATCAGTGTGTCACTCACAAGCATGCCAGGTGCACCCAACCACCTGCATGTGTGTGTGCATTTACACAACAACCGCTCTTTTATTCTGAGCTCCTGTCAGTTTACTTGAGTGTTTCCCATTTGTGATCCACGAGCTTCATGTGATCCTTTGCAGGTGGTCCCTTAGTCTTTACAGCTTGCCACTTTATGCAGACATTTACATAGTGTTAGGTGAATTTTTGGTTCAGCATAAAACTTTTCTGAGTAAAGAGGAGGCTTTCCAGACGTCAGAGGTACACCGTGTCTCCAACTCAGGAACAAACTCAGAGTTACAAGCTTACTTTTTCAAGAACAGACACTTCTATGGCCGATATCCTCAACATTCAGCAGCTCACAAAACAACCTGGAGTGATAAATAGAAATACAAGAAAGAGGAAAACTGTATTTTGATATCTCTATATATAGCTAAATTATCCTGCATGTCAGATAACACATGCAGTTCTTATTCTACCACATCTGTGTTTCTTGGGAAGAAAAAATGAACTTCAGGCGCTCATGCGTGCAGCAGCGACACATGCACTTGAATAAAGTTAAGCCTTTATGCAAAAAACATGGCTGCTTACATTAAAACACGACCGGTTTCAACCCTGAGGTCTTCATCAGGGTGCAAAAGCGTGGACAGGAGTCAAGCAAAACATTTATAAGCTTGTCAGTTTACTATCAGATTTAGATTTTATACATTAAACACTGACATCATAAAATATGATGCACCTCCACTGGATAATTCTATCCTAAAAGTACTCATTAGACCACCTTCGTCTTTAAAATACTTCTTAAACAGTACAAACAGGGGACCACCCTTCATAATGAGTATTTGTAAGTACATTTCACAGCTGTCACTTGTTTTCTTTTAGCTGTGAAAGCAGAAATTTGAATGCAGGACATTTTATTTTCACTTTGTTAATTGTACATTGTAGTCCCTCTGCTGTAACCAAGGTTAAGGATTTGAATACTTTTTCCACTCCTGCCAAACAGACCTCTTACTTCTGCCTGTATGGGCCCAGCAGGCGACTCCAGGGCGTCATAGTAACCCACAGAGTATTGTGTGGAAACTCTCAAAGAAAACCCTGTTGAAGGCTCTCTTTCTCCCTCTTTCAATTCTCATCTCCATCTGCTCCGTCTACAGTCTCAGGCTCCCTTTTTTTTTTCGTACCCATTCTCTGTTACTTTCCACTACCCAGCCTGCTTCTTGCAATTTATTTTGCCAATGCAGCATAGTAGGTCTTGTGTCTGTGCACTGTATAATGGTCAACAAGGCAGTCTGAATGGATGTTGGGCTCAGTCTTAAACAGAAAAGATCTCCTTTAAGCTGTGTAGTTTTGACATGGGGAACTGTTTGGAACCCGGAGCTTACTGTTCAGGTTCCTAAAGCTTTTTACAGCTTTTGCAGGAGGAAGCTTGTAACTGTGAATTTGTTTCTGAGTGGGAGACATGATGTACCTCTGATATCTTGAAAGCCTTCTTTTTATTAAGAAGAGTTTTATGCAGCACACAAACTCACCTGACACCATGTTAATGTCAGCTTAAAGCTGTAAAAGAAAGCACCATCTACAAAGAACTACATCAAGCTTAAGATGTTAAACTGTGTTCTGTACAGTTTGAACTACTGTACTTTAAAGTAAGGGTGGTCATTGAGCACACTGAAGTGTAGTTGCCTTTGGGATACCAGAGCCACTGAAAACCAGTTGACCTGAGCCCAATTGGGTCCAGTTCCAACTTTCTAGCCAAGTCGAAATGAACTTTCATTGGTCCCACCAATACTGAGAAACAACACAGTGTGTTTTTATCAGCCAGGGAGAATGTAGTCTGACTAACATGATGTCAACTGTGGTTATAGGCCTGCCACTTCTACATGCTAACATTTCACAAAGGTATTGTTGCTGCATCCCAGGCTTAGCGCTGAGAGTTGTTCCAATACCGATACTTGTATCGGAAATGCCTTCGACACTGCCTAAAATGCTGGATTGGGTATTGACAAGTATGCAAGTTCATACACGATCTGATACCACATGGTTTATTTATTATTAATAAACTTTGAAGTAGTTTCACACCTGAATAAAACAGCAGTTTTTGTATAAAAAAAGTTCTTCGTTGCTCTAAAACCACAGCAAGTTGCGCTGTGCAGCTACTGGCATTTACTGTTTTAGAGCTGTGAAGAAGAACTTTTTTCTGGTGTTACTTCATCAATATTTTACACAGGATAAAAGAAAGTTCGATGGCATTCATTCTCTCCATGTATCAGTTTATGTTTTACAAAGGGTTTAAACTGAACAATGCCTCACAACAATGATAGCAATCATTTCACATCAACATAAGTAGTGAACAGCTGTTTAATTGTTTCTTTTTTAAGTGTTTAGCCAGGTTTGAAGTGTTTCCTCTTTTGGTCTGGAAACTTTGGAGGCACCGTTTGCACACCAGTTTTTGCGAGTTTATAATTACTCCGCTTTCAACGACCTCAGATGTAAAATATCCACACACGACTCCTACTACCTGACTTTCCGACAAGTTGAGGTGTTGTGGCTCCAGCAGCACTTGTGGAAGCCATTGTTTCTAGTAAAGTCGATGGAGAACAGGCGTTCTTCTTTGGCGCTCGTCCTCGGCACAGACTGATGTGCGTATACTGCCCCCGTCAGTTCTGACAGGAATCGACACGGCCCGCTGAGGGCAAAGTTGTATCCAGAACTTACGGTTCCAAAAAATAAATAGGTACCGACATATTTTTTGGATGTTGGCATTGATGGGGACTTGAGCCTGTGACCCTCCACCTCCCAATCCAGGTCCCTATAGACTGAGCTACTGCCGCCCTATACACCCAGAGTAGTGTTGTCTCCTATACCAGAATGATAATGGGTGCCTCTAGACCTTTCTGTAGTGCTGACACAGTGCTGTGAAGATGGCCTTCCTTCATTAGACGAGGAAGAATTTGACAAATCACTGCCTTGCAGCGCTGTGACAACCAAAATGTTGAAATAACATGTATTAGTGGAATTCCTCCCATAACCTGTTTACCCCATAGAGTGGTGTTGTAATCTTATTCACATTGCTGCCTACTTTGCTGTGGCACCTCAGTGACACTTGTTGCTATGGATACAATTCAATGCCACAATAAACTGATGGACTATTCAAGTTACCTACTCGACTCCACGCAGGCGGTGTCTCAGCGGCACTGCTTTATCCTTTATCAACAGTGATGAAAACAATGAACAGGCAGCTGCAGTGGAATAAAACTTGTGCATGAATATAAACATTCACCAAGTTCCCCTTCTGAAGTTGATTGGACTGTACATTTTTTCTCACTTTATCTAACTTGACAACAGCAACACAACTCCACATTCAGATTAATTTTCCTTTGGAACATTTCTGACAAAGGTTCATTGCTCTTGGGTCCATTTTGTACAGCTTTGCCTTTAAATGGACAGTTGCATTAGGTGGATGTCAACGGCACTTTTTAGGGCAGCTATATTATTTTTTGTATCAGTGAAACCTCCCATGAGGTGATAAATCCAACTCATGTTTGACTTTCTGATCAGCACTGTGCACTTTTAAGGCCCAGACACACCAAACAGACATCAAAGAATCAGTGGCATCAAAGGCCAACTGTTGCATTGCCTCACGTCGCCTGTTTCCTGGCCAAAAAGTTGCTCATGAAAACACAGCAAAGACCACAGCAATTGCCAGCTAGCACATACATTCTGTGCCTGCGTGAGAGGACATAACCCTTCATGTGAGCAGACAGAAGTAGTCTGTATTTATCATTCAAAAAGGGACACTGGAAAACGGATAGGTAGGATTCAAGATGCTAGTTAGCCAGTTAGCACATGAATGACACAACCCGATGTTGGTTGAACAACCGATATTCACCTTGTGTTGGCAAACAATAACACAATTAAGAAACCTTTCTGCTAAAGAGCTCAATGTGTAAAGAAAAATAGTTTTGCGTAATAGGCGACAAAATGACAGGTTTTTCGGACGCCCCTTGACTTTAGCCGTTTTTTTGCTTTTCTAACTTCCGTTTCTCTTCTTGTGTGCTGAACTGAACTGCCAGTCAGAGTGAATGCATTCACAGACGGGCTCTTCAACAAGCTGAATCAGCCAAAAAAAGGTTGACCGTGTCCGACAAGTGCCAAAGGTACGGGACACACTGCAAAAATTAGGGTGACAGACGCTTAATGACTGTCCCATGTTGACCATCAGCCGACTGTCTGCTTGGTTAGGGTTGCCTTACAGCAAGAAGGTTTCTGTTTTCAAGGGTGGGGGGGCCCCTCTGTGTGGAGTCTGCATGTTCTCCCTGTGTCAGCGTGGGTTTCCTCCAGGTGCTCCAGCTTCCTCCCACAGTCCAAAGACATGCAGGTTAATTGGTGACTCTAAATTGTCCGTAGGTGTGAATGTGAGTGTGAATGGTTGTCTGTCTCTATGTGTCAGCCCTGTGATAGTCTGGTGACCTGTCCAGGGTGAACCCTGCCTCTCACCCAATGTCAGCTGGGGTGGGCTCCAGCCCCCGGCTCAGACCTTTTGTATGCTACATTTCCTGCCCTCACCTCTGTAAGTTAAGTCCAGTGCACTGGGGGGCGTCTCAGCACATCTCTGACTCAGGACCAGGGTTATATTCTCCTCGGTATGAGCTACAGATGCTGCAAAGAACTCTATCTTACTTAAATGTATGTCAAAGGCAGAATTCTCATGCAAAAAAAAGAAATTCCAGTGAAATGTATTCGTTCTTAGCTGAGGCATTTTAACCAGGTTGAAACATGTTAAATATTGGTATTTTTTTTAAGTAGGGGGTTCCACTGTTACAGAGAAAGGAAGGAGGGAGAATTGACTGACTCTTGGCTGGCTGCCCTTCCCATTGATCCACATCCTGTGTGTCTGTGCGTGTGTGTGACATTCTCTCAGATATAATTGGCATCGGGAATATCTTTACAGCCCACTGGGAGTATGTGTGTATATATGTACCCTATTTCCTGGCCTTTATTCACTGTAAGGCAAATGGAATGTGCGTTTGTGATACCATGCAAATCAGCATCCATCACACAGACACACACACAAACCTTGAGACACCACGTGTGCACAGAACTATCATTACCACCAATCACTATTACTTATTGAATACCAACAGGCACACTAAAGCACAATACACGCACACATATACACACACAACCCCACAGAAGGGCTGTGAGAGAGCAGAGCAGTCCATCCAGAGGTGCAGATCGAGCTGCCAGCTAATCTGCCTCTGCAGTCTGTAATCTGTAATCTTCTTAAAAACACTCGCAATCTGTCCACACCACTGGGATTAGCATCTGCAGACACAACAACAGCGCGCACACACAAAAACACACACTTTTTGCTGCCTTTACGTTTGACCGCGAAAAGACTGCTGCGTGGGTTTGCTGTGCTCTGCTTTTGCAGGCCAACTTCTCATCTTTAGACGGCACTGTGACTGTGAAATAGAATTAGCAGATAAACAGAAGGAAATGCTGCACAGTTTGCTCATTTGCAGGCCACTTCACCTACAGTATTAGGTCTAGGTTATGTAAAGTGTGTGCAACACTATGCAGGAATTGGATGATAGTGGTTAAATGGGGATTGATAAAATTGTACTGACACCAGTGCCATTATTGATTCTGCTTATCGGTTCAGTTCTTTATTGATTCCTGATCAATTTTCAATGTGAGGAAAAACAGTAGGCCTACACAGGTTTCAGCATCAATGCAACAGTTATATTTTAAACTGTTTTGTTTTCTCAGAGTCTGAACACAGTGTAGATGAAATGCAAGAATATTTGTACAGCATTCGTCCTTATTTAGGTTTGGACGTGCTGCTCAGTTGGGAAGCAGAGGCCGTCATATTAGAGTGTCAAATACATTTAATTCCTGGAATATAAGATGGTATTGTAGAAAGATGTTTTGGCATATTACTGCGCTTCCTGCCCTTACTTAAAATGATCATTTTACCGATCGTCTATCTTCTTGAAATGTAGCCAAGCTTTGGACCGTTCTTATCTCCAGCATGACTCCTCCTTGTTGCAATTTTCTAGCAGAGTAGATGCATTAGTTTGATGTCACTGTTTTACAATGCACATCTGTCAGAAAAACATGACGGCATTAAAAAAAGAAATTGATAAATTCGGCTGCATATGATTCTCTACTGGAACAGGGTCTCAATTCAATTCAATTCAGTTTTATTTATAAAGCCCAATATCACAAATCACAATTTGCCTCACAGGGCAATTGCCATCCCTAAGTGTGTGGGCAGATTGGGTTTAAGTCCAAGATGGTCCAAAAGACTTTACAGTGATCTTCATAAACTACATGGATATATTTTTATATTTACAATAGACTATAATAGACTGCTGCTTGAAGTTTTTCGCTACAAAAATAATGGACGTAGCTACTAGGGCTGCCAAAAGCACCATGAAATTGAGTTTGAATATTTTCGAATTAATTTAGTAGAGTTTGAATAATATTCAAATTTATTATTATTATTTTTTTTTTTTTACATAGAACACAAAAAATAAGATGCTTATTGCTGATGCAATATGAACGTGACACTCGGATGAAAACACCTGTTCTGACCTCACTGAAGTGCCAGGTATGACCAACTTCTGCCTCGCTATCTGAGCAATGTTTGCATACTTCAGTGCGTAGTTTTCCACCACAAGAGTGGATCCTGGTCGGCTCGTAGTGGTGTCTCATTCTGGTAACGTTTCATCTCTTCTTCAAATAGGGTAGGCAGGGAGGCAGCAGGTGCAACCTGAACAGGTCACACATCGCGGACAGCGCAGTGGGTGGTGTTGGCGCAGCGGGCTTCTCCGTCGGCGCCTCTCCCTCCGTTGCTGTGTCCCTCTCTGGCCTGGCTTGTGCGCGAGCCATCTCCGCCCAAATGGGATTAGCCGTGATATACAACATTATTGATAGTATTAATTAATTATTAATGATATTCGAATTATCAAATTTAGGTTCGAACTTATAAAAAATATATATATTCCAATATATTTCGAACTTCAAATGTTTTTTTGACAGCCCTAGTAGCTACTGTAACGTCACCCCTTGGTTTGTGGACCTCTGTTTTGGAGCCTCGAATTTTGGCCATCGCTATCTTTTTGGAGCCAGAAGTGACCACATTTGGAGGAGAGGCTGAAGCTGTGGACGAGTGGATCTGACTCAGTGACTGCTGTCACACACAGCAGCTCCACCCTTAAATATGGGTAACTTTTTGCCTTAATAAAATGTGAAGGGGTGAGTTGTATAAAAATTCACCTGTACAGATGTCACGAATGTTAATATTAGCTACAGAGACCAAAACTGTTTTTGTACCAGGCTGTAAACATGTTAATTTCTGCTGTAAAGTTGTGCATTTTAACATGAGGGTCTAGGGTTGACTCGCTTCTGGAGCCACCCTCAAGTGGCCATTATAGGAACTACAGTTTTTGGCACTGCCTCGTTGGCTTCATTTTTCAACCTCTGAGGTTTCTGCTCGTCTGAAAGACTGGAAATGAACAACCATGATAACTGCTTTATTTTTTCATGCACATCCAGCTTCTTTCTAGCCCTTTGCTTCTCTGAGCATAATCGCCCCTCCACATCTTTACCCTCGCAGTGTCCTTTCTGTGTTTTCTCAATCTCTGTCTTTGGTTCTTCATCTCTCGCCTGTTCCTGCTCTCTCTGTTTTTCTTAGCGCTGCTCTCTCTCTCTCTCTCTCTGTCTTTCTCTCTTTCTCTCCCTCCATCTCTGCCTGTAGTGTAGCTTCGGGGATCCTCTTGTTTCAGATGAGATGTTGATTATGGAACTGAGACTCTTGAGTTCGTCCTTTTTTCCTGCTCACATTCACACCACCATTAGTATTTCACATCATCATTATCACATTTTCTTCCATTTTCTCTTACACACTGCACTGCTGTACACGTTTGGTCCTCTGCTCATTTCTTTCTCCAGTGAGCGCCACTTTGGGGTGAAATCGCAAAGGTGTTCACTTTGTTAATGAGTTTTCACAGCAAACAAAAGCACTTTAGAGTGGGAGGTAAAGACACACACATACAGAGGCATGTGCCACACTGGAGGAGTCACAGCACATTAACACTTCAATTAATTGAACGCCTTACATACTCATTTCCCCAGAAGTCAAGATCCCTGACCACCCCTCCCTTCAAACCTCTCTCTCTCTCACACACACGCACACACACACACACACACACACAGCAGTGATGTATGGTGCCCTGTGTTGTGCCTCAGCAGACCCCAGCAGTATTACATGCTCCTTGTGACATTTTAGGTGCTGGAGAGAATGCGGGCAAACAAAGCATCATAAATTACATTTTAATTTGTGTTCCCTGCCTTTCATCCAGCATGTACAAAGGAGCGGAGATGCCTGGTTTTGTACCATATTCTTTATTCAAGGAATACAATAGATAATGAATGCATACAGCACGGGAGGGAGACAGGGAGTGGGCTCTCAGGTTTGCTGGGGGGTTTGTTAGCTACACTTCCCTGTGGAACGGCTCCACTGACTTCCACACTCACTGTGAGACTGCAACAAAGTTAGAGAAAGAAATAGACAGAGACGGGAATGGAAAGATGTTTTCCTTAGAGGATTTCCTCTTTATATTTCTCCCCCTCTTTCTTTCTCTCTTTGTCTCTCTCGCTTTCTCTCCATCTGTGCTTTTCTGTGGCTGCTCACTAATGAATTTTTAACCATCCCATGATTCTCCCCTTTGTCTCTCCCTTACTCTCTCTGTTTGTAAAGATTAGCCACAATTCAATATCCATCATTAGCTCTTGTCTTCACTGCACCTAATTCACAGTTAGGTTTCATGGTATGGGAACTTACTGCGTGACAGGAGCTTTGCATGTGGGAGTGACATAGCCTGTCTGACCCTATCTCGCTTTGAAAGACAAGGTGCTGGTAACCTAATTCAATTCTTCATAGGGGATGTTAGGGTTGCCTTGTGTGCCAGACATCTGTTAAAGCAGATGAAACAGGGGAGGAGGAGGGGTTGTGAGTCTGGCATATGTATCCAGGACAGAAGAGCAGTCCCCGGGCCGGAACCACATCCCGAGCTGCCTCCCTGGAGCATCTGGTGCCCGGCTCGTACAGCACTCGCCGGGCTCAGAGGAGCGGGTAGACGCCCAGATGCTGCTGCATTCAGCCTGCTGAGCTCACACTCTCTGATGTGCGCTGTCACACTTAGATACGCTCATGCATGACATACATACACCTCCGCACGCATTTTCACACAGCTACAAACTTGTGTGTTTCTGCTCACGGCTCTCAGCACTTCAGTGTCGCACTCAGGCACTTTTGTGATCACAGAATAGAGTTTTATGTGGTTTCATGGGTCATGAAATCTGCTCAACCCATAAACCAAGTTAAGTTTCAATTAAGGTAGAAACATAAAAATGATCAAAATGGGATTTGTTTTTTTTTTTTCTTTTCATGCAGCATTAAAGCAAAATTTGAAAAACTCTGAGACTTCAGTTTTTACTGTGCAGGTAGAGCACATTTTGCAACTGCATTAAAAATACCAATCCAAAACAAAAGTGATAAATTCTGCTGTTTTTCTTTACACCTCTGCAAACAGTTTTTATGGACAAACTCACGGACAAAATGTTTATTTATGAGGAAAATGAACTGAGGCGTAAAAGAGAAGGAGCTCAGAGGAGGTCAAGGCTGAGGTGAGGAATAACTGAAGCTCCTCAATGTCAATGGTGCTGCTGAGCTGTGATTGGCCATTTCACTGCTCGGCCTCGGCCATTTGTCCTCCACGCTGAGTCGTCAACACTCACACACAAGAACACACACTTGTGCACATGTAAAAACTTGGACACACACTGCTACTGTCTTTGCCCATCACACTACCTCCCACTGTGCACCTTGCACACACACAAACACACTCTCACACACTCTTTCAGCCCTCCTCACTGTGCCATGCATTTGGAGAGGTGAGGGAAGCAGATTGAATGCAGTCTATAGGCCACATTTTGGACCTGCTGTGCAGAGGTCAGTTGCCTTGACTGCCACAGTCACCACTGAGAGAGAGTGGCCAGGTTCTGAATGGACAAGCCTAATGCATTTTAAACTAGTTTGCACTCAGTAGAGAGTATGTTATACCAACAGTGATTTTTAAATATTCACCAAATGTTACTCATTTCCTCTGTGCCCCTTTGCAAACTATTGCATTTCACCTCTTGAGACAGACACATTGTCACATTGTGAACTGGCACGTAAGACATACATTCTGGCCACTTTGACACACTTAAGCCATTACATTTTTGCCACATCATAAAGGCTGCCTTCGTACCAATGCACAAGGATTTGGAGCTCTGCAGAGAGGATATACACAGTTTGAACTGGAAAACAGCTTTTCAGCGCCAACTTGTGGTTTAATTGGACCGTTATCAGGCTGGTTGTGCTCATATTGCCAAAGGAAAGCAAAGTTTGTTAATGTTGTGGGAACTTCCCCAGAATTATGAGGACTTTTATGAGAGATCACACAAACCGTCACAGCACTACAGGCAAGTGCCGCTAATCAATGACCCGTAATTCCTTTCCCCTCAGTTGGGCTGGGTGCTTGATACCTTTAAGGTATTGATCAATAACCCAGTACCAAGTAGTGCTAAAGCTTCTACAGTCAAACAATTCCTGCATTTGATCCATTTTCTACCTCAATGACATTGGCTCATCATTAGTATTGGCTGATATTGGCTTTAAATGAAATATCGTAATCAGCCAACGTGCAAATAATACCGGTGCGCATCCATATTGGCCAATATCGGCTTTAAAATGAAAACTACAGTCGGCCAGCATGCTTTTTCTGTGCAGAAAATGTCTCATCTGCTGGTGGGCCATCACAATTAGAGCATGCATGCACAATATGATGTTAATTCCACGACAGAAGAGACTTGATATCACTAAAATTAGGTGGGGGAAAAGTGGATATATTGATATTGTTATCGGCCAAATGAGTTGTTACATATCGCATAAATTGGATATCAGATATCAGCAAAAACTCCATTATCGTGCATCCATATTTTTGCTTGCTGCCAATGACCACAAGAATTCTGTGACTTAATGCAACATGTGATTGGCCCACTGCCGCAGCTACGACCCATGCTAGTGAGGTGAAGTTGAGTGCAGTGTATTTGATGGAGTTGGCAGTTCAGTGTGCAAAGATTCCACCGAGATATTTGAAAGTAGGGTTTTGCAATGAGTCAATATTATATCAATATTGTGTCATAAGACAAGATATCATCTTAGTGTGCTGTCTTTTCATGGTTTTAAAGGCTTCAACACATCTACAGTTTTCATGAGACTACAAATAGACAGAATGACACACATGAATAAATAAACAGATCTCCATAGATGAGAGTATATCCAGTAAGATTCATTCATTCATTCATCTTCTAACCGCTTCATCCTATTGAGGGTCGCGGGGGGGCTGGAGCCTATCCCAGCTGACATCGGGCGAGAGGCAGG
Source organism: Epinephelus moara (assembly GCF_006386435.1). Taxonomy (NCBI): domain Eukaryota; kingdom Metazoa; phylum Chordata; class Actinopteri; order Perciformes; family Serranidae; genus Epinephelus; species Epinephelus moara. Next base: position 3,660,113 of record NC_065515.1, read on the forward strand.
GTACACCCTGGACAGGTCGCCAGACTATCGCAGGGCTGACACATAGAGACAAACAACCATTCACGCTCACATTCACACCTACGGACAATTTAGAGTTATCAATTAACCTAGTCCCCAATCTGCATGTCTTTGGACTGTGGGAGGAAGCCGGAGTGCCCGGAGAGAACCCACGCTGACACGGGGAGAACATGCAAACTCCGCACAGAAGGGCTCCCACACCCGGGATCGAACCGGCAACCCTCTTGCTGTGAGGCGACAGTGCTAACCACCACATCACTGTGCCGCCCCTATCCAGTAAGATCCATAAGCAATAATCCACTTATATAATCACTACCACAGAAAACATTTTTCATTTGGAACACATCTTTTGTTTAATTTTTAATAGTCACTTTTACATTTAGTACTTTGGCCAGCTGTTGCAGTATGTTCTTAATCGGTTCAGGAATGGCTGAGTTGATGACTCACTGCTGCAGCTTTAGTGGAATTTTTCTTTATATATTTTGTGTTCATCCACGGAACAACCAGGTACACACAGTTTTACTAATACATTTATATGTAATGTTGTTAATGCTTCTCACACACACAATCAACGCCCTCCTAATGACCCAACATATATCCCTCCAGTGGCAGTATTTTCATTTTTTCCACATCTAAATGTTGTTTACTGGCAGTTGTGTAAGAGGATTTGACCCGCAGACACATAAATACACATTAGGAATAAAGATAAAATGAATCGGTCCTCACTTAACTGCTGGGAATTTTCAGCTCGCATCAGCCCAGAGCTAGTTAGCATGGCTTTGTGCTTCAGATTGAGCTGTAGAAGTGGAGCTTTAGCACTAGTAAGGATGTACTTATTAGACAAGCATTTAGAGAAAATAAAATACAGCTGTGCCATTTATTTTATGAAAGCCTAAAGTAGCTTAAAGCTGCATTAAGCAATTTTCAACTTGTGGTGGGTAAAAGACCCCAAAACAAACGTCACAGTAAGGAGCTTGGATAATGTATCAGCTTATCAAGTTCTTACGGCTAAGCCCGTAGTTGTTAGCAAACAATTGCCCACTTAATCCAGCAGAACCAGCGCAACATGAATATCCCATTAGAATCCACATTCTCTCCACCTGTTCAGTGCAAGTCTAATATTTACTGGTATTTTGTTCCTGGTGTGACTCACTACATGCTGAGATTAAGTGGGTGTCTCTCTTGCTGCTTTGTTCCTTCGGCTCGCCACCAGTTCACACTGATCTAGACAGTGAAAAGGCAACGTATCATGAGGTTTGGCAGTCTGGCGTTTGAAATGTCTGTATGGTCACTGGGCTGCATTTTTATAAACTTTGACAATCTGGTCACATCACTACCTTTTCCTCTCCTTGCTGTTCGTCTACTCATACAACTGAAGTTACATTGAGTAATGACTAATACTGGTCTGTTTTTGCAACTTCAGCATTAGAGATTCAAATGTTTATTACAACTTCAGTAATATCTGCTGTCTTAATTCAACACGCAGTTCTGGTCTGCTACTCACTGGAGCAGCTCCAGTCTCTTATTCGTGATGTGTAACCAATCAGATACTGCTGTGGGCCAAACTTCAGCCCTTTTTAAATCGGAATTATGCAAATTTGCAGGAAAGCCCAATCAGTCTTTTTTCAGCATTGGCAGTATAAAAACAAAATCGGGGAGTGCAGCAAAATGCCACCTGCCTACTTTTGTTTATACAGAATGTGCCTTTTTCGGGGCAATGGGGGGCGTGAGCAAGTAACAAAACGTGTAGCTCAGCGTGTGACGTAAACAGTGACGTGGGAGGGAAGCCGCGGCTGGTCAGTCCTTCAGTGATTCTCTCATAAGTCGGTCCGTCCTTCACCGTCCCCGTCATCTGACGGTTAATGGCCTCTTCGTTTGCGAGGACAAGCAGGGCGCGCAATTCCTTGTCTCCTCGTTCTTTTTAAACCAAAAAGGTTCTGCCAATATGTCTACCCTACGAGGCGGAAAATTGGGCACCTCGGATCAACTCGCCAATCCGGCTCTGTGTGTCTAAACGCTTGCAGCTTGCCGGCAAAACGGCCCAACATTTGCCGAAACTCTGGCAGTGTAAAAGAGGCTATAGAGTGTGACTGCAGACAGAGGGGCTGCAGCCAATTTAGCGCATTTTTCTATATTTACTTATTTAACGATAGCATCATGTGGCTGCAGATTGCGATGATGTGGTTATTGGTTGTTAATTTATATGAAGTGGATTTGGTGAGTTCGACTCAGTGAGCTAAATGTGGCTGTAATTTGTGTGAAACTGCAGAATGTGGTGTTAATTCTTAGTGGGATTAGTTGTATAGTCATTATATTATTTAGTGTCAACATGAACAATGTTGCCTTAAATATCTTTAGCATACAAACCAGGCACTGGACTCGGTTAATGCCAAATCTAGCAGATAGGCATTACCAATGAAAATGGATTGAAAGTGCATTCAGCAGATTTAAAGACCCAGCAGTCTTCTGTGTCCATATGTGTGTGTGTGTGTGTGTGTGTGTGTGTGTGTGTGTGTGTGTGTGTGGTCAGCCTCTCAGTCAGGGGTCTTCTTTAAGGACGAATGGAGGATTCAATCACCTGCTCTCAGGTCATTTGTGCTCCTTGATCGAGTTCCACTGAGCATCCACTAGACTGACACACTCGACTGGGCTGCTGGAGTCGCACACTCTGACACACACACACACACACACACACACACACACACACATATATAGGAAGAGAGCGAGAGGGAGTCAAATGATGAAGGGGACATTCAACTGAAGGGTAAATTATTTTTTTCATTATAAAAGTGCTTTTGATGGCCCCCTTACCCTTAGGCCATGACCTGTCTCGCCCTCTTTTTTGCTCTCCGTCGCGTCTCCTTCACACTTACACACACACACATGCGTGCACACACACTTCCCCTACATTCTATATCTGAGCATTAAGATAGGCAGCCTTCAATTAGCTGGATATGCTTTCAGATAACGACTCCTGTCTATCCATAGCAGTCTGAGGGCTGATGAGGATGATAAGTAATTTTGGGAATGAGGGTGTTAAAGGACCACCCATTCAACCATGGAGCCATGCTCACTATGTGTGTGTGTGTGTGTGTGTGTGTGTGTGCGCGTGTGTGTGTGTGTGCACATAAAGCTGGATTAATGGGATAGGCAAGATCTAAGAGCTGCAAGATTAAATGACTGTGAACTGATTTGATGGTTTCAATCACACACATCCATAATAGCCATGCCTGCAGCTGACAGAAATATTTGGCGGGGGCTTATTTTGAAGTTGATAATATGATGTGGATGAGTGGACTTCCATATTTGGCGTGTGTGTGATTTCAAATGGCACACATGCTTATTTCGGCACTGTGCAGCCTCACATTGCCTCAGTCTTACGAGGCAGCTGGTAAGAGCAGCTGTACTGTAAAAGAGATACTTCTAAAGTGAGCTTCATTTATCTTTCCTTCCCATATTTTCCCATGTGACGCTACGAATGTAAGTAGGCAGAGCAGGCATGGAAAGACTGTTCTCTTCAGCATGGAGCCTATCTGTAAGGAGTGTGTGCTTTAAGCAACTTTTTCACGTCATAAAGCAGCAAAGTGCCACAGCAGCCATTACGGAAAGCCTGCGTCCTTCTGGGCAAAAGAAAGAAAAATTAAAAGTGACATAAAAAGTAAGGTGAGAAGAAAAAGGCTCTATCTGAGGCATGTGTTTAAAATGGAGCCATCCAGAGAGGGAAATAAATAGGGAAAGGAGTGAATGACAGAGGGAGGAATAAAGACGGAGCAGCAGGAAGTGAAAGACGGAGGGAAGTGAGGTGAGAAATGGTTGTGATTGCCTGGTGTGCCTCACTGAGTTCTGCTGTTATTAGTCATACTACCTGCTGCTGTGATCTGCCCAACTCACCTCACCCGCCCCCCGCCTGCACCCTGCCACCTGTCGTGTGCATGTGCCCTCATGCGTTTGTGTGGATGTCTAATGGGTTTTAGAGCTGGCGATGAGTCCACTGTCTCACCTTTCCCAATCCCCCCCACCACCACCACCACCACCGCCACCCCCCACTCTGGAGACTCTCCACTCGCCTGGAGAAAACATACTCTTACCTTGGCCTTTGCTGTAAATCGCCCCTCAAATGAGTTCTCACTGTGATCCCCTCACGCTGCCTTGGACCAGAGCTCTCTTGAGAGAACAACTTAATGATCCCGAGTCTGATAAACGGAGGCCCGGGGAATGAATGGAAATGTGCACTGAGGGGAATGTTTGAAGCCTATATTGTCTATCAGGTGGCCTTACCCGAGAGTGGACCTCTTCACCAGAGTGGATTGACCTCCGCAATTTATTACCTACACCACTGACATCCATCAGATCTCAGCCCTCAGGGACACGCACGCAATAATAATATCACAGCAGCCCTATACTCGCCATATGACTGTCTGCCCGTCGCTGTGGCAGCCTGTAGGGTTTATTAAATGACTGACTGGATGGTGCAGTGGCTTCCTCTATGGTTTCTATACAACATACTGCCTCCCTCTGTGAACTTTAGGTGAATGATTTGTTTTATGCTTGGGTACTCTGGCTGTATGTTGGCAGTAAGACTGGCAATACAATCCTGTAGCCCCATCTCCATCACTAGTCTGATCCTTCTTCTTCCTTCTCATCTCTTTCAACCGTTCCTTCCTGTCAGGGTGTTAGAAGCTTCACACTTCATCATATAGGTGGTGGCAGTTTTACATGTTGGTCTTGTGTTTGAGTAAAGGCCCATTTATGCTCCCTCTACGTACGAAAATGTATACGTCCGTTTCAAACGATGTTACCATCACTGCCCACATACTTCCATGCATCCTTTACGTTGGCATGGATGTTAACCAATATATCCACCAGGGGGCAGCCCAGAGTCAAAAGTTTATGACAACAACAAACTCAAAAACAAACATGGCGACTGTGGAGGAGATACTGATAATGTACCTCTTGCATAAAAGACAGAAACAGAGGGACCCCAGTCAGAGGGCGCGAGGCTCGGCCCTGGGAGCGGGGGTATGTGCGGGGCCGGGAGTGCGGGTTCTGCGGAGAGGGAGGCCTCTGTGTTTGAGACGGGAGCGGGCGGCGGGAGGTCGGACGCTCCCAGAGAGGGGAGAGGAAGAAATATAACAAAATAAGATAAAATAGGAAAAACCTGTCTCCCTCTTTGATTTTATTTTCAGCGTAAAATAGGAAAAACCTGTCTCCCTCTTTGATTTTATTTTCAGCGTTTAAGGCGAAAAAGTTCCGCCATTGTTATTTCTTCTTCGTGTCTCACTAGAGCTACGTATCGGGTAGTGACAGCAACACTGCCCCCACGGTTTCCGGTGGTACTGCTCTGTTTGGCCCGTATCCGTAAGCTTTATGGAAACGTGCAGAAATACGGACGAAGTGAACGCGGAGCACGGACAGAAGGCTCCGTCCGTATCCGGATCCGTATTTAACGTTGAGCATAAATGGGCCTTAAGACTCACTTTTCCATGGGAATCACAACAGTAATCTTACCCAGTCACATCTCTGCAACACCTTCAGCATGGCTTTAGTTGGTCCTGAATGGTGTCACATTAATATAAATGCTACAGCAGCACAAGGTGTATAAACCAAGAAATGCTGCAGATGAGCCAATTCTAAGTTCTGATGAAATGTTTGTCGTGTCAGATCACTCTGTAACACTAAGTTTTTGCAATTTCCTCCTTTGCAATGCAGGGCAATAGGGGGAAAAATAATAATTTGAAATCCACAATAATCCTCAGACAGTCTACTTAAATGTGCTACTCACAGTATGATTAGCAAAATGCTTCTCATACAACATGCGAGCAAACAGGAGTTAAATCAGAGTCACAGACTATTTCTGTCTAATAAATAATGAAATTGATGAGAACATTTATTAGATGATACGGTTGAGCTGATCGATGATGCCGTCATCCATCGCCCATGGCCGTCAGTCATTGACCACTTAGCCCAACAGCGTGATTTAAAAGCGAGTGAGTGAGTGGGGCGGAGCTGGGTGGAGAGTGTGAGAGAGGAGAGATGTTCATTGGTATGCGTCATGTAATGCAACTTGACCCTATATCAATATAAACGGTGTTGTCTAAATGTATATCGTGCTTCAAAATATATCGATATATTGTACATAGTCGTTACATCGCCCAGCCCTAACACACACCTTGAAGAGCACTGCTGCAGTCACTTCTAATTGTCCCCCCAAACAACAATGTCATCGTCCAACAGGATGTTTCACTGTGGACATGCTCATTTGCCAGTTTGGTAGACTTCACCCAATCCTACTATAGAAACCTATAATGAAAACTGGGGGTTGGCATCCCATCAGTGGAGCAGCCTGTAAAACAACTGAGAACATGTTTCCTTCATGTCCTTATTTTATTATGAAGCTGCCACTGCCAAAACAGTCTTCTCATGGAATGGTCTGCATCTATATCGCACTTTTACCCAAAGTTCTTTACAACTTGCCTCTCATTCACGTAGTTACACAAGCGTTCACACATAAGTCGGGTTTCCATCCACTTATTTTTATTCGCATTTTCAACAATTGCAAAAAAAAACTTGAATGGAAACACCAGAAATTCGAAATAAGGCCAAAATATGGCAAAAAAGTTTTTACACTTGAGCTGTGTTCGAAACCGTCCACTCACTCACTCACTCACTCACTCACTCACTCACTATTCCCTATTTTGTGTTTACTATATAGTGCACTACATGGGGAACGACTGAACAAGATTTCGGACACTAATTGAAATTATCTGAACGTCGTTGCATCAGTAGCTGCGCCGCATACTGCTGTGACGCAAGTGGACGCGCTGAGCATCATGTAAACAAACCGTGCGCTTTGAGGATGATCGAACTGTATGGTGGTTGTACTTTTTGTCAATAAATTGTTGAAATGCCAATGGTGTGGACGTTTGGTTTTGTCAGCTATGGTTGTGTGTCTGCATTGTGAGCTGTAATAGCCCACGATAGTGCACGAGCTACAAGCTACCNATGAGAGCTCTCGCAATAGCCAAGAAGTTCCCAAGGAATCTCTCCATCTCGTCGTAGTCATGGATGAGCCGGTAGTTGTTTACATCAGTTGTGGACATGAGACGCTCTCAATGACGTCAGGTGTTCTTTTGCATTATTATTTTTATTTTTCACGAGAAGCGCCACCTTCTGCTCGACCTGTTGACTCCCAACGTGCATAAATTCTCATTTTCTTTTGCGCGTTTTCACAAAATTCGCTTAAAATTTGTGATGCATTTGGATGGAAACCCAGTTATAGATGGTAGCGAGCTACAATGCGTGGCACTGGTCTAATGATTAGTGGCAATCGGGGTTCAATGTCTTGCTCAAGGACACTTCAATGTGTAGACAAGTGAGGCCAGGGGCTGAACCGCCAACCCTGCATTGTACCTGCTGAGCCACGGCTGAGCCATTACCAATCATTTGCATAACGGAGACTTATGTTATGAAGCCCTAAGCCCATTACTTTAATTGATGTATGGACCCAGCTATGTTATAGACTCCATGCCTGATAAAGGCTCTATTGTGAGGTGTGGCTGTGAGTGATGATGTGTTTGTGTCGTAAGGTGTGTGTAGCCATCCCGTGGAGTGTGTTATGACTGGGCCAGGGGAGTTCTCAGGGGTATAGCTGTAAATTAAGACAACAGCAGAGATGGGAGGGATGGAGGATAGGAGGAACACTTCCAGGTGTTACAGAGCGTTTAATCACTCACCTGTGAGACTAATGAGATGAGCCGGCAGGCCACACACACACATACACACCTATATATGCCCACACGTACATGCACGCTCATACGCTGGTGGGACTAATTACCCAAACTCCACCACGGTGAACACAGCACGGCTGGTAAAAGCTCCAAACACACATACAAATACGCGACAGCTTGCTGCTGCCTCCCCAACTCATTACACCGCTCATCTCCAGCTCCTCTCCTCATCCCGTCGCCATCTGAAGGAGACACGGAGGGAGAGGAGACGAGAAAGGGAGCAGAGTGGTAGCTAGTAGGTCAGGAGGCAGATAGGCAGAGGCAGCTATTCTCCATGCAGGCTGTGGCTGCAGGCAGCGCTACAGGTAACAAACACATCAGTCACATACACAGCGCACCTGTTACTGTACAGATGGCAAGCCCTGGGAGAGAGGCAGGCAGAGCAATGAAGAAAGATGAGCCATCAGACAGAGAGGGAAACACAGAGGAGAAGAGACAAAGAGAAGGGAGGAATGATATTTTTCACAGAGAGATTGTTAAAGGAGATCGAAGCAGGGGAGATCCGGAGGGGGCTGGTGGTGTGGGGTCAGGGGGGGCTCCACCTGTTTGTGTAACGCCATGGTAACAAGGGAGTAGGACTGAGGGGAAGATGGAGGGAGGAGGCAGGAGGAGGAAGAAAGGGAGGGATTTCCTCACCTGTGTCCTCTGCCTGCAGCAGATAGTCCTGTGTAATCTAGTGAGTCTCTCTCCAAGTTCTATGTATATCATTACACATGCACACTCACATCTGCATCTTTTTTTATCTCTTTTCTTTTTATCTCTTTTTTTTTTGTTCAACCTCACATAAGAAATAATCCTCTTCATTACCTGCACCCTCATCAAAGACACTGTAACATTCTCCAAAGCTCTTTTTGCACTTGAGATCTGCCATTATAATTTTTTCCTCTATAATCATAGAATAAAGGGTTTTAGTGTGTGTGTGTGTGTGTGTGTGTGTGTGTGTGTGTGTGTGTGTGTGTGTGTGAGGGAGCGTGTGTGCATGTGGTTGTGCCCCCAGCTACATATCTTAATCTCCTGTCTATTAGCATATTCAGAGTTCTCCTTTAGCTGGTGGAGGCATCTGATAGGCTAATTTCACAGCCCCGCTGGCCTTCATCTTGCTCCAGGAAGTGAAGAGGATGATGTGTCTTGGGAATAAGATGAGAAGAGAAAAGAAGTGCTCCAGCCTGCTCTGTCTCACTCGCTCTCTCAACAGACCCAGCTGAATTCTGAATGAGCTAAAGGTAGTCTGGAAAATCTAAAGATTAATTTTGACAAAAGTAAACTCTTTGGGTTGTGCTGTTATTGGTATAATTTTAGTTCCTATTTTGGGCTGTTGGTTAACTCTGTTCCTGAGCGATCTCTAATTGAAGGAACAGTGTGTAGGATGTAGTGGCATCTAGCGGTGAGGATCGGGGGTTGCAGAGTGCAACCAGCTGAAACTTCTTCCATGTGCCGGAGGCAAAGGTAAAGTGAGTCGTTCAACAATCCGAAGATCATCCATTCGATCTCTGGCTCCTCCAGCATGTCCAAGTATCCTTGGGCAAGATACCAAACCCCAACTTGCTCCTGATGGCTGTTCCATTGGTGTGTGAGTGCATGTGAATGGTTACTGAGAAGCAGGAGGTACCTTGTATGGCAGCCTCAGCCACCAGTGTGTGAATGTGTGAATGGGACATGTAGTGTTAAGGCCCTGACACACCAAGCCGACAGCTGGCTGTCGACCAAAGTCGAGCCGTCAGTGAGCGTCTGTCGTCCTACTTTTTGCGGTGTGTCCTGCACCGTCGGCAGCTTTTCGGCAGATTGAGCATGTTGAATCGGCGGCGGAGCTTGTCGGTGAGAGAGATCACTCTGATTGGCTGTTCAGGTTTTATTTCCTCACCCCTGTAG
>NC_065515.1:3669815-3694235 GCF_006386435.1 Epinephelus moara
GACCGGAGGGAAGAACAGCCAGTTAGCCTCCGCTAGCCTCTCAGCTAGCTTCGGCTCTCCATTTGGATCCAACCGGAGCACCGAGCCCTGGTTTGTTATTCAGGTTAAAGTGGGAAGAAGCAGCAGGTTTATCGGGCAGCTGAGTGAAGTGAAGCCTGCGGAGGAAACACCGGGACCATCTGGATGTAATAGTCCGTGGAGGTGCTGCGGTGCTCGGCTGCACAGATAGGAAACCCCTCGGCTGACAGGACTTCGCTACTTTGTTTATCTCATGCATTCCTCGGACTTCCGGTTTCCCTTTTTGTGTTATTTCCTCTCACGCAGGTGCAGAACGTACGAGCTACTTGGCTGTCGGATGTAGTCCGGTTAAGTGTATTCAAATGCAACTGACACAGGGCAACGTGAGGCGACGTAGACAATGCAACAGTTGGCTTTTGTTGCCGCTTGTTCTTTGATGTCGGTTTGGTGTGTCAGCACTTTTAAAGCACTTTGAATGGTCAGAAGTCTGTTTTGGAGTCCATTTACCATTTAACTCCCGATGAGGATTCCTTTGTTCTTTGTCTGGGAGGTTTTTTACCGGAAGGCAAATTATCCACAGGAGGTCTCTTCCTCTCCAAAACAAACAGACCAGGTGATTAAAGCTGATAAAAACACTGATTAAAGCAGTTTCACGTTACAAATCAGCGTTGCACCGACGCCTTTCGTCTTGTCGCAGACAGGCTGCTAGCACCTGTGGTCACCTTTTTTTCCTCTAATAACTTCAAATCCAGACGTTCGGGAGCTTTTTACCTGGAGTTGAATCATCCGCAGAGGTCTCTTCCTCTCCAAAACAAACGAACCAGGTGATAAAAAAAGGGTAAAAACACTGAATTAAACAGTTTCACGTTATAAATCAGTGTTTCTCCTAGCCTGTTTGGCACTTTGCAGACGGCCCACTTGTCTAGCATCTGCTAATGTGTGCCCACCTTATTTCTGATCCAGATGTTCAGAAGTTTTTACTGAGTGAAAATGATCCTCCTCTCCAAAAGAAACAGACATGGTGTTTTAAATCGGTACAAACACTTAATAAAACAGTTTTACGTTACACATCAGTGTTTTTAATGACGCTGCTTATTGTGGAGGGGCTGCTGCATATGGTGGCCAACACGACAATGTTAATGGCACTATCTCGAGCCAATGTTTGGCTTGTCTGTTCTGGGCAACTATAAAAACATGGCAGTGCAACATGACCATGTCCTGATACAGATATAAACAGCTCATTCTAAGGTAACACAAACACAACAATTCTTATTTTCAGGCGATTATACACTAAAGGAAACAGGTAGAATGTAAAGAACAAAACTAATCACAGGAAAATAAGCAGTTTTCAGTGTGGTGCAGATAAATGGACCTACACATGCTTGTCTAACACTATTTTGGGGCCATAACCCTGTAGATATCCTTCACAGCAACATGGTCAGATTAATTTTGCAGAGAACATTTGTGGTGCTTTGTAGAGCTCTTCAAGAATACTTGAACATTTGCAGTATTACAGTGCCTTTATTATAACTGTGTTGAGTTCTTCCTCAGATTTCCCAGCTATTTTTATTCCAACAAACCAAAGGGATTCTTCAGCCATTATTTTCTTTACAAGCTCTACTCCAACATTCATTTTTCCGTGAATACATTTTCTCTCGTTGCGAGAATTGAACATGACACGAGATATTTCTGACCAAAACTCTTTGACTAAAACTTTGACCACATAATGTGAGTGAGACATTTTAAATAAAAAGCTCCATTTAGCACTTGCGGTATCTTGCCAGTGTGTTGCTTAAAATATGAATACTTTTCCTACTTTTATCCCGTCTATCTCACAGACAGGGAGGGATTCTAGATTTCTCCATGAAGCCGTCTCTGAAAATAAAACACAATCTCCAGAAGTGCAGACTTGTGTCTTATTCCTGAGTAGCTCATAGAGGTCATGTCGAACATGGAGCATCCACTGGCCTTTAATATTAATCCACAGAGATGCAATGAGCTTCTCTGTGTGTTTGGCAGTGGGCAGTGTTGTGTGTGTTTGTGTCTTTGTGTGTGTTTGAGAGAGGAGGAGGAGGACTGGGGGAATCAGAATTGCCTATTCCAGTCACACAGATCGTCTTTCACTCCTCAGCCTGTGACAGCACATTTCCTTCCCTCTTCATGCTGGTTGCCTCTTCTCTACCAGCTCCCTTTCCCCTCTTCCTCCTCCTCCTCCTCCTCCTCCTCCTCCTCCTCCACCCCTCTTTCTCTCAAATGCTAATGTAAATTCAAATTAGCTTTATTGGCATGACAAGGATTTGTATATAACATATACTAGAGTACGGTAATAACAGTGAATTTCTTGTTGTTCTTTCTTCTAACCCCAGCTGCCTCTTTCACTTTTGCCACAACTATCTTCCTCTCCGGCTCCCTCTCTCTTCCTCTTCCTCTATCCCTGTCCTCCTTTTTGTTTTCCACACACCTCTCCCCAGCTCCCCTGGCCCTCTCTGTGCTGGTGTATGTATTGGTATCATTAGCAGCAGCGCTATGATGGATGGCACTGAGAGGCTGGGCCCTGACGGGGTGGGACTCTGCTTTAGCGCACCATCATTACCTGCACCGCATACACATACATACAGATAACGCACACACCGAAGCACGGATGTATCACGCTGATTCTGTGTGTGTGTGTGTGTGTGTGTGTGTGTGTGTGTACTTAGGTATCCGTACCAAAGTGCATTTAAAACGAATGCATGCCTGAAGCAAATGACGTCATTCAGACGCCTGCTTACAGATGGAAAAATGACTATTGAATTCTAACATCCCTCTTTTCTTTCTCTCCCTCTCCAACACACACATACAAACACACACGCTCAGAAACACACACAGCCTTTTCTGAGTTTTAAGAGGTTTGTATTGACTTGGAGTCCCACAGGGAAGTGAATGCCAATAGCCCCTCTACTCTCTGTGAGAGTTCAGACAGACCAGCAGTCCAATAGACCATAGGGTGCTAAAAGGGTCTATTTCAAGAGCTGGCAGAAAGTTTCACCTCCAGGAACTTTCACAGACTCCATATGCAGCATGAGATTTTCGCACATTGCCATGCCGTGTGTGTGTGTGTGTGTGTGTGTGTGTGTGTGTGTGTTTGGATGGAAATGTTTGCGCAAAGTTCAAAGAGTTTGGAATTCAGAAATGGAAATTATGCAAATCGTGTCCTGAGTCTGACAATCCCGTGGTGATTTACACCGACTCTGTTGATGACATCGGAGGGTGCAGTCTTTATCTGGGCTTGATGTGCATGCGTGTGTGTGTGTGTGTGTGAGGAATAGATGGATGGACACAAGTAGAACAACAAACAAATATGAAATTTAGTGTGAGAAAGTGTTAAATATCCAGCTTACTGTGCCACACATCGGTGCTGCTGTTACTCCCCTGTGTGTGTGTGTGTGCGCGTTATGTGTCTGTGTGTGTGAAGTGGTGTGGGGGCTGATCACATTGTCAGAGTCCATAAGAAACAACAGGGCCTTATTAAACACGGACACTCAGTAAAGATTGATTTTGTTTGGCTGTCTGTGTTTTAACTGGAAGGGCAGGCGGCTGTGACAGTGTGCGTGGGCGATTAGACACACGGGCAGGAGGCAGGAACTGTGACTGACTGATGGCCGCTAGTGGCAGGAGGCTGCACGGGGAGATCCTGGGAGAGAAGATGTACTTGTACCCCCTCGGGGGGTTCTCCCAAGGGTTTAAAGGGGCAGATTGAACCTAGACATTCCCTCTGCGGTCTGAGTGGGCTCTGAGGACCGAGGTGGAGAATCTGTTCCTCCCCCCTGCAGCGCAGACAGACTGACAGACAGAGTTTGAAGCCATCGATAAAGATCACCCGTTGGCTTCTCCAGATGTGTGTCGTGGAACAAGTTGCTGGCAGCGAGCTGCTCAGGCAGGGCACGCCAGCGGCTTGCAAGTGAAGAAGTTCAGGGCTGTTATTGTTGAAGGTTTAGCCTAAAGCATCCTTAGCTTCTTTTAGTCACTGCCTACTCCATTCCTCTGCCATCCAGTCCTTCCCCCTCTCTATATCATGTCTTTCCCACTTTAAAGCATGAGCAGAACTGTGCGATTTTACTTTTGCAAGAATTTAAACATTCCCATGAGTTGCTCCAAATAAGCTCCACGTGCTTATAGGGAAAAGAGCACACATTATATGTGTGTATGCTTGTGTTATCACGTTTATTAGTGAGCTGATTATAAAGAAAATTAGATTGCATTGTGCAGCCTGGGAAAGGGCAAGGCTGATACACTGATATTTCTCCTGATACATATTCAGACACTGATCACAGATCAAATACCAGTCATCTCTTTCCCTCATTTTCATGTAAGATAACATGAGGCCAGATTGCTGTGGCACTACACGCTGAGTCGGTGCCCGCCATGACTGAATGAATGTAACTGTTTTTTAGGAAACACAAAATCTTTACAGTGACATTGACAAAGGTACTGTATCCAGTATTTATCAGTAAAATCATGGCTGATAGCCGATCCATTAAAAGGTCAGCACAGGCACCTCTACCGATCCAACGTATTGGATCCCTGAATCTGTAGAATGGGCACTACAGTGCTGCTATATTTAGAGGTGTCACCTCACTCACAGCTCAAGTTAAAATCCACCAGCTGTGTGGACTTTGCATGATGCTCCCAACTTGATTTCAGACCTCTAAACCCCATTGATGGCCATTAAAGTGGGATGGTAAAACAGTTGTTAAATATCGACTTTGTAGGCATGATTTGGGGAGGGGATTTTTTTTCTGCATAGCTCGTTGCCTACCTAAATACAGCCATTGAAAAATGGTGATGGTGTGATCGATGTCGCCACACGTTAAATAACTCTTACTCTGCATATTTCTTTGAAAACTGCGAGGTTAACTGCCCGATGAAACCCCAGCACAGCTTCCAGGTTAAATGAAAATGACATCTGGTGGATGGCACTTGCTACTCGGGCTGTAACGTTAATTACATTATCAACTGCTACGATAAATGAACATGACCTCGATCATGTCGCTAACCTCAGTATTGCTTGCTCTATTTACATGTGTTCGTTTACATAAGAAGGTTTTTTTTCCCCAGTTTTTCCAACTATTACAAGACCTGGGTGCAACGGTTCTGCCTACGTGCACGAGTCAGAAGAACAATAAAACATTACTGAAAAGACGACACTGCATAGCTTATCTGTACACTGCAGCTGCAGTAAGAAGCACAGTCCTTATAGTTATTAGCTTGCCAAGCCCTGGCAACGAGCCAAAAAGTTTGTCGTTTGTAGTTTTACCCTCTAACAAGTTCATCCTTCACTCTGTAAATCCACCAGCAAACTGCCCAGCTCCCAGGCCGTCCATGCTCGGCGTCACACTGCCAAATTACTGAGGTACAGCGTTTCCAGAGCTTTGCAAAGCTTGCCTATTAGTCGCAAGAGGAGTCACTTGGTTTTGGTTTTGTTGTCCAACTTAAAGACTCACACTGTATAATGTCTGGCTACTTTTATGAAGGAGCAGCAGTTAGTTACTTTCCTAATAGTACATTAAATACTTTTTCATATTCCAATGTCTAATTATTTTTAAAAAGTCCTAAAAGTCCATTGCATTTGTTCTTTCATTACTATGTTAATACATTATCATTATATCAGAGGCATAAACTGGTCTCAAAATGACAATGATACCGTTTATCTCAGTTATTTATGGGACAATATATCGTCCAACAAAAGTAGTTATTGTGACAGGTCTGCTCGCTACTGATTGGTTTGGGTTAACATAAACAAACTGAAGTGAAACAAATGTCACTTTAGTAGGATCATCAGGTGATCGACGGAAGGAGAACACCAAATTGCCAGTAGGTGTGATATGAGTGCGAGAGGTTTCTCTTATTTTTTGGTATCCTTGTGACAGACTGGCGAGCTGTGAAGTGTGTACCCGCCTTTCACCCTGTGAGCTGTGATAGGCTCACAGCCACCTGTGACACATGATAATAAATGATGGATGGATTAACATTTTAGTGTCCGCATGTGTTTGGGGTGGCTCCTGGGTTATGTAATCTTCACCCCTGTTCCTGTGTTTATTGTGTGACACTGTCTGTGACACAACTGGTGTCCGTAGAAAATGATGCAGAAGCAACAGTAGTCATTTTCTTTAATTCCTCTTCATCCATCTTTCTGTCTCTGTGTGTCTGCCGTCAGCGGCACAGTGTGATAAGCCTGTGGTACGTTTGTGTGTGTGTGCGTGTGTGTGCATGTGTGTGTTTGTGCAACAGCATCGTGCGACACCATGATTAAGTGTTTTGAATAATTGATGATTGCATCCCTCATTAAGTCTCAGTCTCCTGCTCCGCCAGGCTCCAGCTCTATTTTTATGCACCAGAATCCTCCTCTCCTCTTTTCTCTTCCACTCCACAGATGTAGCAAATCCATCACTCACTTTAGGCGCTGCTGATGGGGGTCCAGAGGGGCTGTGGGGGATCTAAATCATTTTGAGTGGACATTTTTAACAGGCCAGCAGCACTATGGACTGCAGCTCAGTGATGATGGTTTTCTAGAGCAAAGAGCGACCCCTGGCTTTAGAGCTGGCGGGGACACACTGGCTGCAACAGGCAAATTGTTGACTGTGAGCATTGGTACTTTCTCACCTCAATTGAAAGAGCCCCAATCCTCTTCTCTATTGTGTCTGCTGTCATTCCCTGTACACTATTTATTCATTCATTCACGCACCGCTGATGCATAAAATTAAATAAGTGAGGATGCCATGAAAATAACTAAAAATTGTATTTATTTGTATCTGAGGGGTCAGGGGAACACACAGCAGACCCTCTGACCGGCCTGGTGTGTGTGTTTGTTGTGCTCTTGGTTGATGAGGATCATTACCATATTGCTGACATTTGCCTGCTTCTGTCCACCACAAGAACCCATTAATCAGTGAATCATTTGCAGGGAGGAAGGAGCTCCAACACCACTTCCACATGTTGCTGAGATTTGGGACTGAGGAATAACATGCTGGAGGTCTGGATGTGTGAGAACCATCTGCAGCAATTTAGTTTTCCATGTGTTTGCTAAAAAGATGAGAATGTTGCAGACGGATGTGGTAGAATAGTAGCGTGAGATTGAAGGAGGCGGCGGGGAGATCAGACTGACAGACAGACAGACAGACAGACAGACAGAGAGATGGAATCAGAGCGCGGGTTTGTTAATAAAGGCATATCCACAGTCTGTCGGCAAAGCCACAGCTTCCACTCTGCATGAAAAAGGAAGCCTTATACACATTGTTGAGCACAACCAATTTACATTTTAGCACATTAACAAGGCAGAGGAGACACACACACACACAGGGGAGGTGCAGGGAGAACGAGATTCGTTTTTCATCTATTTCCCCTTAAAACATGAGAAAGGAGGAATTCCCCAAAGAGAGCGCAGCGCTTTGATATCTACAGCCCCGTGTCTGTAAATAGGTTAGGTGAAGACGATGTGAGGCGTGTGTTTGTGTGTGTGTGTGTGTGTGTGTGTGTGTGCATGTTTTTGTGTTAATTTGCGATCGGCACGTGCATGTGAATCTGTCATCTTGTGGTGTATCCTATTTCTGGCAGGGGATTGTGGGTGGGAACGTGTATGTGTGTGTATGTTTACCTTTTCGTGATGAGGCCTCTGCTGAATGTTCCTTCTAGTCATTCAGGCAGGCAGGGAGCCATGTGGAGTACCTAGAGCAGCTCAGAGCCCCGTGTTTCCATGTTTCCCTCCTGCAGTGTGCTGTTGTGCTGGCTGGTGGCCTGGCTGACTGCCTGATAGCTGCACTGCTGTTCTTATAGGCCTCCAGGCCTGCTGCAATGGCTGGTGCTTTATCCACCAGACAGCTGCAGTAACAATTTTGAGGCGTTGTTCGTATGTGGTACAGATGTAAGCACTGTTGAAGTCACGATTTTTATTTTTCCTGCTTCAACCTCGAGAGGGATTGTCTGAAGTCTAGCGCTGCTAATGTGGTGTTGGGGGTGTAATGGCTCTTTAGATCAGTGTCAAAAAGGGTCCTTTTTACCACAGGCCTGGTATAATCACGCTTTAGCTGGGCTGTGGTGTGCTGAGCTGTGATCATATGCATTTCGACAGCGACCTTACATCAGGCGTTAACTGCATTGATCCATGATGTTGTGCCAGACAGTGCCAGTCTGTAACCTCAGCTAACCTGTGCAAATGCAGCGTGTGTTCATGCAGGTGGTTAGAGAGATTTTTTAAAAGTCTATCCTTCTATGTTTAGCTTTTATTACTGAGCTACACTTGTTAGTTTTCTGTGGTTTCCTCCATTTCTTTGTGTAGATGTTCTTAGTTTCATCTGTTTATCTTGGGTTAAGGCTGAAACTAATGATTATTTTCATAATTGTTTAATCTGCTGATAATTTTCTGAATTAATCAATTAGATATTTAGTATTTAAAATGTAAAATAAGAAACTTCCTCTAATGCTGATCATAGTTTGCCAATCCAAGATACAGAGACATCTTCAGTTGCTTGTTTTGCCCACACAGTGGTCCAAAACCCCAGTATTTTCAGTTTACTGTTACATAAGACAAAGCAACGGAGCAAATTCTCAAATCTGAAAACCTCCAACTGGGTAATGTTTGGCATTTTCGCTAGATGAATGACATAAAGAATAATAGATCATCAGAAAAGTTGCCAATTCTCTGTTGATCAGCAAATCAGTTAATTAACTAATCATTTCAACCTCATTGTGGATCAGTAAAAACATGGTAATACCCTCAGATTTTCTCAAAACATGTTAGCACTCGGTTGATCAATAATCAATGATTGATCACTGTTCAGTCAATTAAGGGGCCACATCTTTAACCGCCTGGAAAATGCCAGGTTGGACGCTGGGTGCTACTCTTGTGCCTACTCTGTGCCAACTATAAAGGGCGCGGAGGCAAGTTGCGTCTGAGGTTTCTAAGCGACCGTAACCAGCACCGTATCATAGCTTACTCACCAGAAATCCTGCGTGCAGAGCTGATCTTCTTCCAGGCGCTGTTTTTTAAGTGTGTAATCAGCCAAAAATATTGTCTGTAGGACAGATATGAAGCTCTGGTAGCCCTGAACTAGAATGATCAAATTCTCTGTATTTATCACAGACTGATATTTATGGAAGAAGGGAAAGCTGTGACTGGTTGTTCCTCATCACGTGACATGTGGTGTGCGCTGCGTTCCAAAAGTTGAACTCTGTTTATTTCAAGGCACAGCCATGGCAACCTGACATTAGGTGCTCGGGAATGTGTGCGTGCCGCAACAGTAGGGCTGCTTGATTACAGAAAAAATCATAATCACGATTATTTTGGTCGAAATTGAAATCATGATTATGCAGTGCATGTGATGACTTATATATTTTACACGACAGCGTGTCATTTCTGACTCTACATGGTCTTGCATTAACAATTCTCCTCTGCTCTCTGTATCGCGCACGGCGGAGTTCGGCCATGATGCGCGCGCACACACACACACACACACAGACACGTGTGCGCACACACACATACACACAGACCAACCTCTGTGGCTCTGCCTCTGCCATTTTCCGCACGCTGTTTTTGAAATCTTCCGCGATCACCTGCCCCTCACATTATTCGTAGTTCACCTACTTGACTGGCTCGTGGAGTGAATAGAGGAGAGGAGGGGTCGGCTTCCGTAGAAGACAAAATAACATCTCCAGGCGTCTGTGACCAAAAATCGTTTAGCCTAGATTTCATTCATTTTGAAACTGTTTGACCTCAGAATCGTAATCACGATCACCAGACGATTAATTGCACAGCCTTACCCTGTGGCATTTGAGCGCACTTACTGCGTGTCTACACTGAAAACAATGAATTTGAGGGTGCACAAAATGTGGCATGTGTACGGCCCCTAAGAATATTTTAGCTAATCCCAAGTGAAGTTTGGCCATTTGTTGCAGGTGGAGCGGGCAGCAGTTTTCAGTGACAGAATTATTACATGTCATTTATGTTTCAAATATAATTCAATCACAGTGGTTGCAGTGGTTAGCACTGGTGCCTCACAGCAGAGGGTTACTGGTTTGAACCCAGGATGGGGGGTTTGCAACCTCTTCAAATTGCATGTTCTCCCTGTGTCAGCGTGGGTTTCCTCCAGGTGCTCCAGCTTCCTCCCACAGTCCAAAGACATGCAGGTTATGACTGTAAATTGTCCGTAGGTGTGAATGTGAGTGTGAATGGTTGTCTGTCTCTATGTGTCAGCCCTGTGATAGTCTGGTGACCTGACCTGGGTGAACCCTGCCTCTCACCCAGTGTCAGCTGGGGCAGGCTCCAGCACAACCGCAACATTGCTGTGAGAACTGGATTTGGAAATAAGGAAATTACTTAAAATTTTCCACCCTAGTTGGTCTGTTTTGCAATTTAATCCTCGCCTTCTATCAGTCATACTTTGTTCTGTGCTTATCTCTTAAAACATGTGGCATTGACGTGAATGACGCTGTATTTCATGTATTGTTGGCTGAGGGTTGGACAGAGTGAAGTGATTTGCAGCAGTTATCTGACACTGAACTTTAGCCTACAGCTCATATCCTCAGGTCTCTTCCTTCCTTGTACCTCCCCCTCCTTTCTCCCTGTCTTTCTCTCTGGCACACAAACTAACATTAACTCATTCACCTATTAGTACGTCCTGTCCTCTCAGCAGTTGATCTTTCACCCTTCCTGCTGTCCCTTTAAGTTACGCCCCGTTTCGTTCTTCACCACTCTTCTTCTCTTCCTGAGTTGGTGAGACTACTGAAGTTTGGTGGGCACTGTATTTTACATACTACAGATCACAAACTGGTAGGTCTCAATATTTTATATCTTTAGTTATTGCTGTTAACGTACACCTTTTTCCCAGTTCAAATGGTCTTTGATTGACATTATGTCACTCTTTGGTTTCCTATAGTAGTGCGCTCTGTCAGTTGACCTTTCAAGGTACATTGAGCATCTCTGAGCCTAAAACTAGGAACATTTGATGGCGTCGGATTGTAACGCAGTCTCAAGAAAGATTGTTCATTTGCCATTCAGACATCTGAACCATGACAGACTGTAACATGGATAACCTTTTGTACTCGCAGTCATGGTTATTCATCAACAAGTATACAGCTCAGAGGAGAAATGTGTTGCTGATAAGGGCTCTGCATCAGTGTCAGGATACAAAGGTGGCGAGGTTGGTGAGTGGAGAGGAGGAGGAGGAGGAGGAGGAAGATGGTGGGGGAGGAGGCAGAAGATGGACAGAGCACAGGTAGAGAGAAGGGTGGTGTAGAGGTGGTCTCTATGATTATTCATTATTGAGAGATGGCAGGAGAGCTGAATGAGTGGAGCCGCTAATCTAACTCTGAGCCTGATGGACAGAACACAATTACCCTGAGAGTGGGAGGTGGGAGCGAGAGAGGGGAGGCTAAAGAGCCAGCACCCTCCCACCCCTTTTCTCTGTCTTTCTTTTTTCTTTCCTTTCGCCTGGCAGACTTTACTGTAGCTGCAGATGATTTCTGGGCATTAAGCTCCTATTGGCAGCATCCTGTTTATCAAGTCACACACATACAGCGGAGTGCATACACACACACACACACACATGGGCAGATCCTCACATCACCCACTCGCGCCTGTTGGCAGCGCCCCCATTTACGGACGTCCAATTTACCGCTCGTTCCCTTCTCCTCCTTTCCTCCCATGCGCGTCTCCTCTGGTGCGGCTTCAGATTGCTGTCTAAATCCAGACACACTAAGCCATGTTCCACGTCCTCCTCTGCTGCTACTTTTAGCTCGCGCGCTGATTCCAGGTCAAACCGCCACTACAGTGTTCACGATGGCTTTTGATGGCGCTGCTCTTTCTTTCATGTTGTCTGTGTGTGTGTAAGAGGCAGGGAATTTGTACAGCTGAAGCTAGACATGGGCTGCCTTTTTTTTGAGAAATTAGCTTGTTCTCCCCTCCAGGGACTGTAGCTTAGATGTAGAACTCTTTCCCCTCGAGTCTCCAGAGAAACGACCATATGTCTGGAGCCTTGGAGAAGTCTGGAGAGCGGCGCGGCAGCAGATTTTTCATTTTCAGCCTCAGAGTCTTGTTTCTTGCTCATTTTCACCAGTAGAGTGGTGGCTGTTTTGCTCGCAATGGTTGGATGAGTTGGACTTCTTCAACTAAGTGAGTAGTGCTCTCGCAGGAGCAATTTAGCGGACAGAATATGAACTCGGAACTCATTTTGCAATTTTTCCGTGATATATTTTGGATTTTACACTCGATGTAAAAGCACAGAAACACGTCTTAAATCCTGGGGTTTGTAGCTGGAGAATTAAAGCTGTTATTTTCTGGGTTAAGGCAGTTCAGGGGGGTTTCTAGACTGCTTCCGTTCTGGTCCAAGTCGAGGATTAACAGTCTGCCTTTCTTAAACACAAGCTCCAGATGCTGCTTGAAAGACTTCAGAGCTAGAAGGAGAAGAACAAATTCAGAGAACAAAAAGGCGAGAGAAGGGGGACAGAGGGGGACATGTTCAGGGTTAGAGCTGGAGCCGCTCAGACTCCATCCTTTCAGTTCTGATTTTACTTCCTTGGGCTTTTTTCTCTCCCCTTTTACCCCTCGCTCATTATCTTACTCACCCACTCTATGTTCCCTCACCCCTCACTTTCTTCCCACTCTGTTCATTTCTCTTCCCTCTAACCCCTCTCTCTTCATACTCACTCTCTCTCTCCATCCATTTGGTGGAACAGTGCTGCTGATAATGCCTGTAATTGGAGTGACTCACACTTTTCCAGTGTGTTTGGACCAGATAAAGAATATTGTCAGCATTTTGCCGACATGGCCTCTGCTGGCAGAATTAAATGGACTCTGTTCTGTTCTGTCTGCAGCAAATTAAAAGCCTCTCAATTCATCTGTTCTCGCCCGAGGCTCACAGGGGCCTCCTATTCACACAGAAACACCGTGGAGAGGGGGAGGAAGAGAATAAGAGAGATTTCCCTCTTACCCAAGAAGCACCAGTCTTTTCATTTTGTTCAAGTCTGCACTCTGCCACTGTTAGATTGAGATGGAGAGGGACGGAGAGGTCAAGACTGATAGTCTAAGGAGAGGTGAAGAGCAGCTCAGAAGGTAGTCAGATTCATTATGCAGCATGTCAACTTGCAGCTGTCTCCTGCTGTCTTTGTACTTCACCATCTCTGCGTAAGAAAGGAGCTTGTCTGCATTTGTGTGTGCATGTAAATGGGTGTGTGCTTTCATGCATTCACGCGACAGGGTTAGAGTGCGAATCTGAGTGTTTTTGGCTCCTAAGTTGTCGTCGTCGCTGCCAGTCAGCACTTCAGAATAAAGTAGCGGCAGATGGGCAAAGAAGGGACAGACTGCTGGGGCCAGAGGGGACCACCAGGCACTGGACAGAGCCCAGGGAGGGTAACGAGTGTGGTCGTAGCGTTAAAAGAAAATTACAATTTCATCCAACATGGCTTATTAGTTTTGGCCATCTTTGCTACTGGTAATAATAACACTGGAGCCACAGAGTTAATTGCCAAGATCTAGGAATGGGACAGCTTGTTGGAGGAAGTTAGACAAGGCAATGAGCAGATGAACAGACAGGTTTTAAACGTCCAGTTTAGCCAAATCTTTTTTCTTTTTTTTCTTTTTTTTTGTAAAAACAAAGAGGTTAATGTTAATTTATTACCTGGTATCACTTGAAAGCAGCCGTCGCAGGTTACAAGACAGGTTCAACTGTGACCTGCTTTACTTACTGTTGTTGTGTGCACACACTTTTCTATGCGATGAGGAACCAGTAGGGGTGGGCGATATATATATCTTACACTCAGTATATTGGGGCTGTATTAAATGACTATATTAATATTAAGTATAAATTGTCACGTCATTTTTTTAACCCACCAGCACAAACATGATATGTCACACACACTCCCTGCCCATCCAGACCACTTTTTTGTGAGGTGCGATGTGTAATCTTGTACCTGCAGGACTCCAGACTGAGACCATTTAGCGGCATTTTGCGACCATGGAGCACCAGTGCAACTTGCACATATTGATGAATGAACTTAAGAGCTGTTTGTTTGTTTCCTGCTGAAAGTGAACAAATTCTTGTGCTTAGCGGTGCCACTGTAAGAGTTTAACTTTCTGCTAATATTAACACAAGGGGTTCC
Source organism: Epinephelus moara (assembly GCF_006386435.1). Taxonomy (NCBI): domain Eukaryota; kingdom Metazoa; phylum Chordata; class Actinopteri; order Perciformes; family Serranidae; genus Epinephelus; species Epinephelus moara. The sequence goes on from NC_065515.1 coordinate 3,683,964, forward strand.
GCTTTAATTTATTCAATTAAAGAAATAGTTCATTAATAGTTCTTTATTTAATCTATTGTAACAGTACTTTATTCAACTTTTTTATAGTTGTACAATATTGACCTTATAACAGTACTTTATTTCACTGTATTATAACAATACTTTCACGCTCACATTCACACTTAGGGTCAATTTAGAGTCACCAATTAACCTAATCTGCACATCTTTGGACTGTGGGAGGAAGCCGGAGTACCCAAAGAACATGCAAACTCTGCACACCTGATGTTGCCTTACACATGATGAATGATCCCAGTCCCCACACTAGGGCTGCCACTAACGATTATTTTCATTGTCGACTAATCTGTCGATTATTTCTTCGATTAGTTGACTAATCGTTTCATTGAAAAATGTGTTAAAATGTTGAAAAATGTTGGTCTGTCTCGCCCAAACCCCAAAATTACGTCATCTAATGTCTTGTTTCGTACTCACGCCAAAGGGTTTTAGTTCACTGTCATGGGAGAGTGTGTAAAGCTGCCAATATCTGAACATAAGAAGCTGCAATAAGAGTATTTTGGGTACTTTATAGTACTTTTCTATGAAAAATGACTCAAACCGATTAGTCGACTACTAAAATAGTCACAGATTATTTTAATAGTCGATTAGTCATCGATTAGTCGACTAATTGTGGCAGCCCTACCCCACACTGAGGCATACAGCTTGTTAACTATGCGCTGGTATTGGACTCTAAATTGGCCGTTGTTTGTCTCTATGTGTCAGTCTTGTGATAGTCTGGATCCCCGCCTCTCACCCAATGTCAGCTGGGATAGGATAGTTCTTGCCCCAACATTGTTATAGTGAGTTCCCAAATCATAGCAATTAACTCAATGAGTGCAGTGACAGGAATGATGGCTAAAACTAAATAAATAAGACTAGGATTGTAATTATCCAGAATTTTGATTAAATTGATCAAAACTCTTGGAGAGGTGGGATTGTGTTTTAAGCAGTGTCCTTGCAGAGACACGTTATTGACAGGAAGCAGGAAGTGTGGAGCAGGTCTCTACAGTCTGTTACCATGGGCAACATCTACTCAAGGCCCCCGATCAGAAACAAGCTCATTGTCATGCCTTCTGAGAACTCTTGCAAGGTTTCGCCTGCCAAGAGTAAACAGCGCCTAACTGAAGCAAACCTCTTTCTTCCTCTCTGTCTCCCCAGCTCTCTGTGGGTGTGTGTGGGATGTTGTGTCAGGGCTAAAGCCCATCCCTCTCCCATGAGCCCGTGTGCCCACACACACACCTGGCGCCTCCACGCACACACCCGGCGCCCACGCACGCACAGCCGGCACTGACGCTGTGAACTGGACCCTCGGAGCCCAGCGGAGCCAAGCGGAGCGGAGTCTAGCCCAGTTGGAGCCTGAGGATGTCAACAGAGACAGAGCTACAGCCAGCGGTCAGGCCCAGCAGCGTCAGACGGGACTCCAGGAGGAAAGGTAAGTACATGATCCACACCTGCTGTACAGTTAGGAATATCATTATTTCTTTAAGTCATAGAGATGCCACAGTGAGGAAATGTTATAAACTGGTAATAACTCCTGTGTTATAGATTACACTGGACATTTTGCAAGAAAAGATGGGAGGGGAGATGACGCTCAATATCTGTTTTTGCTAGTGCAAATCGACCACTTCCTACTGCTACGGCTTTACATTGATACATCTAACTGGCAAAACACAAGCTGACTTTTATTATGAAGTCACAGAAAATGCAGTGTCTTTTTCAGTGCGATAGTACTAACGCTGGTGTTCATCCAAAATACATCTACCAAACAAGACAACTGTCATTTTTGGCCTCTGTTGACAGCTGATCCATTTGAAATATTGCAGGGAGGAATAGAACAAGAAGGAATAGTCACAGTGATGAGAGCTGCAGGCAATAGGCTGCACACCTCCAACTTCTTAGTGACGTAATCAAATCCTTCTCCCTCATTAACGATAATAGGTTCCTTATTAGCACTGGGTTAAAATCCAAAATGTTGCCCAATAGGCAATTTTGCTTTTTGCTTTGACACCGAATCCTTCGCCATCATCTTGTCGGTCAACTCTCCTTACTTTTGTCACTTAATATGTGAAATCTGACCACTGCTACTCTGTTCTGTTAATCTGCTGCTGCTGCTGCTGTATTGAGCACTTTCAAGCCCTTTTTAAATAGGAATTGTGCAAATTTGCAGGAAAGCCCAATCAGTCTTCTTTCAGCATTGGCAGTATAAAAACAAAATTGGGGAGTGCAGCAAAATGCCGCCTACCTACTTTTGTTTATACAGAATGTGCCTTTTTCGGGGCAATGGGGGGCGTGAGCAAGTAACAAAACGTGTAGCTCAGCGTGTGACGTAAACAGTGACGTGGGAGGGAAGCCGCGGCTGGTCAGTCCTTCGGCGATTCTCTCGTAAGTCGGCCCGTTCTTCACCGTCCCCGTCATCTGACGGTTAATGGCCTCTTCGTTTGCGAGGACAAGGAGGGCGCGCAATTCCTTGTCTCCCCAGTTGCTCATCTTTACAGTGTCTGTCAGGTTTGTGTTTCCCTCTTGCTACTAGCTGCTCGCTAATTCCTGCTATCAGCTGTTTCCTGTTTATCCACTGCCAGTTGGTCGCACGTGCGGCGTCATCAACAGCTCCTCCCACAAGTCTTCAACAGCCCCTCCCGTTGCGGAAGGCCACCTCGTTCTGTTTAAACCAAAAAGGTTCCACCAATATGTCTACCCTACGAGGCGGAAAATTGGGCAGCTCGGATCAACTCGCCAATCCGGCTCTGTGTGTGTAAACGCTCGCAGCTTGCCGGCAAAACGGCCCAACATTCGCTGAAAATCTGGCAGTGTAAAAGGGGCTTAAGTTTATAATTGTAGCATCCGTCATCCAACTAAGTATTGATTAAAAAAGACCACAAAGGGGACAATTAGCAAGTGAAGTAATCGGAGTATGCCGGAACACGGTGTAACACCAACTACCACGGCATGCCTACTAAGTTGTGGTGAAATTAAGTACTTCATGAGGAAAGGAATCCCTTCACTAAAAACAAAGTACTTTCTCAGGCAGTGCCATCAGTGCTAGTAAGAAAAAAGGTTAGACACACTGGTATACAGACACACATCTTTGTCAGCTACTCTTTCCCCCTTTATTTATGATGGATTTGGGTTAGACAACAGCATGCAGGGCGGCTGTTGTTCATAGCTAATTAACAGGTGCGGGGGTATTACGGTACAGTAGGTCGCTACCAAACAGGTGCGGGATGTTGTGGTTGTTGAGAAGCAAACAGATCCAGGTGTGAAAAGCTCCAGAGGCAGGTAGCTAGCAGGTGTATGAGAGCAGGCCTGGGTGGTCTCAGAGCAGAGGTGATGCCAGGGGCCAGGCTGGCAGCCATCACCCAGCTGCTCGGTGCCACCTGCCCGACTGCGAGAGCGACGCCTAGCATTCTCTGAATAAGCATCTGATTGATGTAGCAAAAACTCCGGACACCGTCGGGAACGACACTTAATGGATGCACACATCCACACAGAAACCCAAACACGCACACACACACACACACACACACACACATACACTCACTATCACCTGCAGCAGATGCCTCATTGCACACGGTGCGCCTCAGCCCCTGCAAACAAGCGTCGGTTCCCCCATACACAGTGTGTGAGGGAAGGCTGAATGCCTCTCATGTCCTATTTAGAAACACTATTGTTCTGCTGCAATGGAGATCATGTTCATCATTCAGACTGCTCTCCATATGTGGGGAGATGCAGACACACACACACACACCACGCACACACACTCACTAGGACTGGGATTGAAGCCCAGAAGAGCATATGAGAGGAAAGATGAATGGTTTGCCTTCAGCATTTAGACTTGAGGGTTTTTAGCTTCTCTCCTCTGCCTTCTTACCCGTCTCCGTTTCTCTCTCTCTGTCCCTCATACACACACACACACACACACACACACACACACACACACGACTTGTCTCATTCTGCATCTCTTTTTTGAAAAATGGGATGTACAATTTACTCGGCCAGAGTCGTCGAGCTGAGCTCACACAGAGCCCTCATCTCTGCTCTGATCTGGGTCATTCTTCCCAACAGACACACATGCGTACACACACACACACACACACACACACACACACTCAGCAGGGTGATGAAAGTCAAATGCAATCATATACCACACACAACCAACAAACCTTCACTGGGAATAGGAAACCTTGATAATGTTCCTGTTATTGTGCTTCATGTGTATGACCTGAAACCCTCGTGTACATACGGTACACACACACACGTTTGTGTTTCTGTCCTGCCTCGAGCTTCTGTCTCTTCGGAGGAGCTGGATTTAAATGGAAATAGATCCACTGAGTAGCTGATCATCATTAGGGTGTAAATGGCAGCTCCGCCGTAGTGAAAATCCCTGCAGGATAGTCCTTAACTCTTCTAATACTCTTCCTCTCCCTCCTCATCCTCTTCCTCCTCCGCCCACCACTCTGACTCCTAAATGACCTTGCCCTGAATGAGTGAGACACAGAGTGATCACAACGAGAGAGGGAGAGTGAGAGAGACTAATGAGTCAATGTGAAGGAGAGCTGTTTAATCTCAGGCCTTTGTTTCACAGCTCTGTGCTGAAGAATGTGATGAAAAAGACTATGGGACTGCTGCGTGTCACACATTAATCACAGATGGTGTGTGACTGGGTCTGTGCGTCGGCGTGTATCTGTGGCTCTCTGTGCACGTGTGTGTGTGTGTTTTTTATACACACAATTATGTTTGATCGCTGAGTTCGGGGCCGTTCTTCTAAGAGCACTTTTTTCTCTACATGAAGGTTTTTATTGAATTACCGTGACAAGATGGAGATAACCTTCGACCTTTAGCATTTACATGACCTGAAGTGAATAACAGCGGCTCTCTGCTTCTGTATTAGTCAGTCTTTTTGGTCAGGCTTGGTTCTTGAAGTATAATAGTCTTTATTAATCCTCAATAAATCCAGAGAGATTACATCTGTGCACCTCTCTATCCCTCTCTGATTGCTCCCCACCTCCTTCCTCCCCCACCTCTCCTACTTATGAAATCATAACAACTTCAGTATTAATGTCGGTATTCATTTAGATGCCTGGTTACCGACCCTGTAGGCTTGTGCCTTTGCAACGAAGCACCGCCTACTCATGAGCCCTTATCACAGTTTCCACAGGTATCTGTAAACTCTGAGCAGTCCAGACAAAGAGTTATGTTTCCCCCACAGATGATTTCATTTGGTCAGTTTTTAGAGGCTTGCAGAGGTCAAACTCTCCAATATGTTCCAATAAAAAGAAATAAGACCTGAGAAAACTCAAAAATCTAATGCGATCCAGAACAACAACCCTGCCATGGCATCTGTCTTCATGAGGTCATAATGATCAAGGATTGGCGAAATGTTAGAAATGTTAAAATTCACTTATATGTTTATTATTGAGGTCGTAGTTACTGTACAGGTAACGTTGTGCTAAACTAGTGGACTGTTTCTTTTTTCTTTTGTCCTCACCCTGCAGTTTGCTGTCTGTACTCGATACGTCTTAAGGTATCGACTGAAATAACCCAGCACCAAGTGGTATCAAAACTTCGAGTCAAACGATACCTGCATTCGATCCATTTTGTATTCAGATTAGGGTTGTCATGAGAACTGATACTTCGGTACCAAGTCAATGCCAACACGCCGGTACCCGTTTTTTTTCCGGTACTGTAAGTACCGGATACAACTTTGCCCTCAGTGGGCCGTGTCAATTCCTATTGGAATTGACGGGGGCAGTACACGCGCATTAGTCGGTGCCGAGGACGAGCGCCGAAGTAGAACGCCTGTTCTCCATCGTCTTTGCTAGAAACAATGGCTTTTACAAGTGCTGCTGGAGCCACAACACCTCTGCTTATCAAAAAGTCAGGTAGTAGGAGTCGTGTGTGGAGAGGGCCTCATTTATACGGCAAGTGATGCATTCACGTAGCGCTCGCGAATGGCGTTTTCATTTCGGCGAGCACGTTAACAGGTTAGAGCATTCACACCGCATCTGTTCTACGCGCTGCTCGAAAATAGAAGAGACGCCGTCTTTTTGTGCGAGTCGCGAGCGAATGGTTGCAGTATTACAAAACACAAAAAAAATTTCAACAAAAAACACGAGTATGCGTGTGTTGTGACCTCTCTTGGCCACCGTAGACATCTCCCTCTTGACCAAGTGAGACCTGACAGGCACATGTTTCATGTACTTACCCATTTGTAGGGCTAAATATTAATTCTTTAGCGTTGGAATAATCACTGGCGCGCGAACCTGTCCACCCTGGGCTTTGGGTCCAAACTCACTTCTTCTTTGGGGTTTATTGGAGATACGGTGCAAACTGTGCAAACATGGTGCACTACCGCCACCAACTGTTCGGGTGTGGTTTGTATTTTGATGGGACAGCAGCGGTCTGTTCGGTTTTGGTGTGAATACACGTGTGCTGCCGCAACGCTTGTGGATCATTTGCTGTGTAAATGAGGCCTTAGAGTTAAAGTTAAAGTTTTAAACAGTTTTAATAAAGTAGTGAATTTAGAAATACATGAGTTCTGTTTTTTGATTTTTATCGTGGTATTGAATGAGTATCGAGAATTGTGGAAATTGGAAGCCTGAAATTCAGGTATCGTGACAAGCCTACTTCAGATCTAGAACAATGAATATTTGTATGGTTTCACTCGGTGTGGTGAAGTCGAACATGGTGTATTTGACAGAGTTGGCAGTCCAGTGTACTAAGATGCCACCTAAATGTTCAAAATGATGGCTATACTACACGCCTGTGAGATCTGGCGGCGTTTTACACAGCTGAATGCTTCCAATCACACAAATGAAGCAGAAAAAAAGGATCCAGTGAAGTACTTTATTGATATTGGTATCATTTTAAGGGCACTGGTACTGTTATCATTTTATCAATGATACCCAATCATACACCCCCGTAACTATGACCCTAATTCTAAAAGATATAATTGAATTAACACGACTGTGACAGTGACAATAAGAAGTGATCATTATAGGGACCATAAAAGACTTCATGGCAGAACTATTGTGTTGGATCTCAGTAGATTGTACAGGTGTAAAGTGGACACTAAGTGTATGTTATTCTGCTTTCCTAACTTGTATATCAGTCACACAACCTCTCTCAATATATTGCAGCCTCTCAGAGGGGGGGGGGGGGGGGGCACCTATTTAGGCTTTCACAAGACGTGTAGTGGTGCTGTTTGTGTCCTTGTCTGTCTAATGCAACCTTAATGTTATGCAAAGGGATACAGCTCCAGTAAGATGCCTAGAGTGGATGTTTAATTAGCATATGCGTTAGTTGTTGTTTTTTTTAAAGGAAACACATTTTGATATTCTTCCTCATGATCAATAAAACATGGAGTTGACAGTCTGCCAGTGGAAGCACTTTTATGTGCATGTCAAATTAGAACAGCGAGCCAATTTGACATTTGAGCCCAACAGCAGCAGACAGTTTTGTCTCCACTTAAAACTTTTACATCTCAGCGCCCACCTTGCTGATGAAGTACGATGAACCGTGGACGCCTTACTCCGGGGAACCTTTGAATCGCATTTCTCACTTTCACAGCGCAGGCAAATCATCCTGACATCATAATGTAGGATTCCAACAACACGGCATTTTGTCAAATGTAGCGTAATTAATATAATTACAGATTACACTTAAGATGTTACAGCATGCTTAATGAACGTATGCTCTGCTTTTACTTCACCCTCCAGAGGATGTCTAGTCAAAACAGGGCATGGTGTTGGTCTGTTGATGAGCTGGCAGAGAGACAGTGGAGTTTTATCTTACAGTACTCTAATTTGGTTCTGTTGTGTAACAGAAAAACACAAATGTGTGCAGTGTTTTTTTCACAGTTGATGCAGTGTGAAGTTCATTTTCCTCCAGTGGCTCCATTCTGACAAAACTAAACAAAAAGCATGAACAGATACAGCTAAAAATAGTGAAATCCCACAGTAAAAAACTGTGCTGATTTTGGCATATCTCTCTGTGGAGCTGGCATTGTGCCCGTATTGTTGCTACAATATGTGTGGATGTTGATGAATATTTGAGTCTGGCCAAATGTTGGTAAATTGTGGCTCTGATTGGTTTGCTTGTCTATCCACGCAGCCTCTCTGGCTGGTAACCAGCAATCATTTGGATAATTTGCATGTTGTTCGGGCCTTAGACCCTTATTGTAAACATAACAGCAGTGATGTTTGTATGTTTGAGATTTATCGCCCACTCCGGCCAACAGACAAAGTTTTTTTCCTTTTCTATTTGCAGTCATTGTATTCATAACATCATTAAACGTTCAAATAAAACATTCACTGATGCGTGTCTGTCTTTCATGATGTGACACCGAATATGATTACAAGTTATAATAACTTCCGTTGCTGTCAACACACGCAGTCAACTGTCATCACAACTCCGAAAAATCACGACTCTCCCACAATGGGATTTAGCTGAGGATGTGTGGGAGTGTGTTTCTACAGTGTAGCTGGCAGCCAACGGCATGAAAAAAGTGGTTAAGGGTTATAGCTGTGCAGCTGTTAGCCTTTGTGTTTGTGTGTGTGTGCGGATGCATGTGGGTGTGTGTTTGCTCGTCTCTGGTGTGCGATTAGCAAACACATTATCTTCTTCGTGTGGATATTATGCACACATCCAGTCTATCTGGCACAATCACCGAAGCCATTTACTCTGATATCTTTCCCTGGGGAATCTTAGAGCACAAACAACGGTATTTTGAGTGTGTGTGCGGTGCATGTGTTTGTGTGTGTGCCTTCTATGAGAGGTAATCAGATCTGTTCCCTCCAATCAGACATAGATTGAATTGAATTGGCTGTCTGCTGTTGTGGTTGTCAGTGGAGGCCAATAGTGGATGGGGTGGGGGATAGAAGACAACAACGACACTCACCAGCAGATAGTGGCACACGCTTTCCAAACGTGGCTTTTCCAGCACTAAAACTATATTTAGAGATAACTGCCTCCACTCTGTCCTCTCCTGCTATCTGCTGCCCTTCTCTCCCATCAGTTTATTCCTGGAAAAGTAGTGATCTATCCATCCTGCTGTCTACTCTTTTACCCTTCTGTGCTCTCATCGTACTCATCTATTTATCCATCTGATTTCTTTTTTGCAGCACTATAATAACTTAGGAGGGAAGGTAAGGGTGGTGAGTTGTGATCAATGCTATTCCCAGGCTGGCATCACATTCCACGCAGCAAACCCCACATCTTCTTTCTGTGCAGCAGCTCAATGACACACTCCTCTGCCCCTATTCCTGAGTGTTAAAAAAGATTCATCCAAGCTTTTAAATGTGACCACAACGAATAAGCATTCAAAACGCCTGACTCAGAGAGAAAAATATATATCAGTGAAAGCCTTTTATTTGCTTTCCTGAGTCTTGGACTGTGTGTGTTTGTGTGTGTGTGTATGTGTGTGTGCGCGGTAGATTGTGTACTCTGTGATCCTCTCAGTATGTTCAGCTTAGTCCTCTCCTGCACACTAGTTGGTGTGGCTTTGCCCACCGCATCACTAACTACAGTCTCCATAGCAACAGTTTGCTCCGTGCTCATAATTTGCACAAAAGGAAAAACGTCCCAATGTCACACACAGGCTGGAATAGAGGCTGATACTCTCACCCTGCTGTGCTGGTTGAAGGACTGTGCGTTGAAAGGACATTTCTCATTTGTTAGATGTTGACGGGGTGCTGTTTTCTATTTCAGTTTTCTCACAAAACACAAACAGAGCCGGTGGTCTGTGCAGAGATCAAAGATACATCAGTACTATGAGTTATAGCAAAATATGTATTGTTAATTTTTTTATGTTTTGTTAGACTATTGCATAACTCCATTTTCTTTTAACTTGTGAAGGTGATTTATAATTGAAAGCACCAGTCATCCCATTTTGAAGTGAACAAAATCATGTCAAAGTGATTTTTCACATTTCTTATTAATAATTATGTTAAAGGAACTATATGTAAGAAATCTAAAGCAAATAGTCGTAAAATCCTCCTAATATGTCACAGAGACTAAGGAATAATGTTCATATAACATACTGATCTCACTGACAACAATAGAAATCATGTTTATGTTTTGAATTTGTGTTTTGGCCTGTTGCGCCACCCACCGCCGTCTACCAGTCACGCAGTCAGTAGAGTCTCAGCATCAGTTACAGTTACGACTGAGCTACAGCAGCACGACAAGCAGCATTAGCAGTGTCCCAGTACATAGCATTAGCAGTCTCCTCAGCTGTATCCC
>NC_065515.1:3696256-3745111 GCF_006386435.1 Epinephelus moara
TGTTGCTACCTCCTCTCCCCTTGGATCTCTGCAAGTGTTGTGAGGACTCTAAAACTTCACCTGAGCCTCCCTCGGCATATGGGTGAGTAGATAATGGCTGAATTTTCATTTTTGGGTGCACTATCCCTTTAAGCCAACAGCATCATGATGCATCACACACACACTCCAGACCCTTCTCTCCTGGGCGGGAGTGTACAACCAGGTGTGTTTTTGCATCTGCAGGGCTCCAGACCACGACCATTTAGTTGCATTTTTCAACCATGGAGCACCAGTGTGACTTGAAAATGCTATACATTTATGAATTGGAGAGCTGCTATTTTTATTTTCCTGTCACAGTGAATAGATCCTCACATTTCAGTTTAACTTTTCGCTAACAGCTAACTGTTGACCGTAATCTTAAAGTTAACAGCAGAACCATGAGACGAGCCGGGTGCTTCAGAATAAAAGTGTCAGTGGTTCCACTCTGATTTATTTCATTGAAACAAAACCTTATTTAACTTAATTCTAACAATAACTTATTAAACTTTAATATAACAGTACGTTATTTAACTTTATTTTAACAATACTTTAATTAGTAGTTTATTATTTTAGTAGTCTACAGTATTTTAAGACATTTCTGAATATGGAGATATATATTGTGTATTGTGATATAACCTAAAAATATTGCAATATTATTTATAGGCCACATTGTCTAGCACTAACAACAAAAGTTCCTCTTTAAGGGTTAGTACTTAACAAAAGTTCAGAAACTTTAGAGGCTAAGTTTCGCAGAGCTGACTGATCAAACACAGACGTTTCAGCAACTTGTGTCGACCCACGGCTTCATCCACAAAACAGGGAGGTGTTGTTGTAAAGACATCAAACTTTATTTACTGATTGTTTCATGGTGGTTTTGTTCTAAAGCATAAAAAAATAACTATCAAACACTCAGCAGATCATCTGCTGTGGAGTTTATTTTCTCCTTTTCCAATTCTGCGTGCCTCCTTTTCTTTCATTCATCACACACAACTCAAACATCCGAGTCAGGCAACAGAACAACAGAATTACTCTCTCTCTATATTTCCTGTCTGTCTCTACACTGTAACTACCTAATAAAACAAGGCAAAAGAAATATTAAATTCAAATTCTTCTCTTTCTTTGTACTGATTTATTTTCTGAAACGAGACAGCAGGACATGTAATTAAATTTACAAAGACAATCTTTATGGTGCTGACTGAAAAAAAACAAGCAATTTAATTACAGTTTGACTTAAAGGATGATTGTGATAGTGTGTACACAGTGAGGAGATGTGAGAGAGTCAGAGACATGGAGGAACATTCTGGCAGATGGCAGAGCTTCCTTTTCCTTTTCATGCTCTGTGATGTTCCTCAGTCCTCCTTTGCTCCATCCCTCTCTTCCAGGACCCCGGCAGAGTGAATGAAGGGAAGGGGTTCATTACACAAGATGAGAAACAGAAAGATAGAGAGGGGAAGGACAACAACTTCAAGTGGTTCCATATTTTGGCAGAGATGACAGACATGAGAGAAGGCTTTGTTCTGGCACACTCGCCTTGGCATAAAAGGAGGACTGCTGTGTTTTGAGGAGTTACCTGTGTTCTGTGTTTCCTAATGCTTTGAAAAAGGGGCCTCTAGTGTTTGACAGTCACACACACACACACCCACATCCGTTCATAAACACACACACGCGCGGACTTACACACAAGCGAGCGCATCTCCTGTTCACACAGACTGTGGGATTTAGGAAACAAATAGTTTTGACACTTTTCAGTCAGAAGTGTCTTTTAGTGTTTGAACAGACTAAATTGCGTGTGTGTGTGTGTATGTGTGTTCAGGTAAGGAACTAACACAAGAATGACAAGAATTCTGCTTCTTTTGAAGAACTACTTGTTCTATTGCAGCACTATATGAACATTAATGCAGAGCTGGAATTGAGCATGTGTGTGTGTGTGTGTGTGTGAGAGAGAGAGAGAGAGTGGCGGCTCAGGGGCGACCGACAGTGCAGTCCAAGGGGGGAACCGCTTCAGTGTTGCATGACAGGATGCTAGCGGCTTGTTTACACAGCCCGCTCTCTGATACCCTGTCAGAGCCCAGAACACACACAGCTGCACCCACAAACAAAACGCATGCACATGCATACACACATACATATGCACACAGACCCAGTCACATGCACACTCGCAAGCCATGTTTCCCTTCGTTAGTGAGACCAATTACCTTGTAATTAAAGCCGGGGCGAGAAACGAGCTTTAGCACCAAGAGTCCTACATAGACGGAGAGATGCTGGGTGGAGGAGGAGAGACAGAGGGAGAGGGAGTTCACAGCGCTGAGAATGGCCTCATGCTAGCAGAGCTATTGTTGGCTCCTTATTAGACTGGGGAGAACATAGAAAAGGCCGACGTGGAATGAAAAGGTAGAGGAGGTGATTAAATCACCTTATTTCACTATAGAACATGCTGTGTTCATGTTCTGTTGTGTGTTTGTATGAAATCCATTTCCTCAGATGAAAACAGGGCTCAGATGATGTGGAAGGTGGTGGTCATTAAGTCTTAATCAACACCGTGTTGCACAAACAACAATTTCAGTGTGTAACATCATGCTAACGTCAGCTGGGCACCTCTCTCCAGGTGTACATGTTATAGTGAAAGTAAGATTCTGTAAAACAGAACACACATGTATGGAAACAGTTTAGCCACAGAGAATGATGCCATGCTGAAGAGTGCAGGCACAGGGCAGGGAGTAGTGCTGTATTTAAAGCTTCAAGCATTTCCTAAAGTTCGACTTCGCCGCATACCGGTAAGGGAGCACTGAAATTTAACTCGTGCCATGATAGTCGTGCGCACACTCATAAAATCCTCAGCGGGTTTGTTGCTGGATACAGCGATCAATGCAAAGAAAAATAGTGAGTGTGTGCATATCTAAGAGAACGACTCAATTACAACTCAATGCAGCAAAATATGTGGTAGAGCTGGGAGATATAGTTAAAAAGATCTCAGTATTTTTAAACTTTACTAAAGTGTAATAGGCACATCAGTTTAGTGAACCAGCATTTCATGAATTCCAAATATCTGCACAGCACTGCACCACACTTCAGACAAATAGCCAAAACATGTTGCCAGTTACCAGAAGACGGGCATATCTGTGTACTTTGTGTTGTTTTAATGCTTCCTCTTAAACTTGTTCTTTTAATGTGTTGTTATTCCCAACCGCACCACCTAGCAGACACCTGGAGAATCATGAAAACTAATTTGATCAGTGGTCTGAAAATGCCAAGAGTTCAGTCGCATAACTGTGGTGTGTAGGATCCAAGAACGTCTGCCTAAAACCAGGCTCCTACTCGTAATGTTTATTGTGTGTTCACTTTGAATTCATGTCAGCAAGACTTTCCTCAGCTTTAAAGATGTATAAGCTCTACATGGGAAATATGAAGGCGTTTTTTCTCCACTCTACATCTCTGAAGCTGTGAGAAGAGGAGGAGAAGCTGTGAGAGCAACAACCCTCATTTTATCCAGTAGTCGAAATATGGCAGATCATGTGGTGTTGCGACCTGTTCTCATTCCCAGGGCGTCAAATATGGCAACCTGGTCAATTGGCATCTTTTCCCAACACACAAGGCTCCCTACAGTATCTGTATAAGAAGAACCAGGCTGTCAACTAAATCCAATGTAATTCTGTCCAGGGCAGTAACATCATAGAAAGAACAAGACAGTCTGAGCAGGGTGTCGTGGATGGGTCAAACACACACAGGACTTTCACTCAGGAGTGTTTGCGTCCTGTGTGAAATCCAGGAGGCAACTTGAGTTTTTTCAACCACAGAATGTAGTTACTGGTGTGCGACATCGTCTTCATGTTGCTAGCTCTCTCAGTGACAGCTTACCAGCTCCGAACCAGAGTTGGGAACATGCTGGCTTATTTACATTAATTTAGCTTGGCACGTTATCAGCTGGTAACTAGCTTCTCGTGGTCCAGACCACTCTGCAGAAGAAAGGATGGCGAGGCGTTCCGGTGCCGTTCACCAACAATGGCTTTATTGCAGCCTTAACCACAAAACAATAAACATGGCCTTCCCATGAGGTTGAACAGGAACCCTGAGCTCATCTGGACACTTAATTTTTTCTTCCCTCTTTGCCGCCTGCCGTCTTCACCATGGCACCCTGAGAGAGCTGCTTCCCTCCATATTCACAAAAGGAAGCGTCCTAAACCTGAGGTAGTTTTGGTGGCGAAACCTGCATTTCCTGAGAAGACTGGCATTTGTTTTGAAAGACACTGTAGCATGTAACAAGTGGAAATTGGGAAAGTGGAAACGAAAACGGATACATCCAAAACTCACACTTGATGGGTACCTATAGCATCATCGTTTGAAGCGTAGGGCCACTGACTAAGCTGCCATATTTGACAAGTTTGAACTGGAAACATGTTGTTGTAGCTTTGCACAACGACACAGAGCCCCGAGTTGCCTGTTTAAAATGTTGTCTTGCACTTTCAAGGGTAAAATTGGCATACAGGTTCCAGGTTTGCTATTTATTCTGTTCAACTTCAGAACTTTAGCCTGGAAATCCAGACTCAAATCTAGAAAGATTTTGAGTCTGGCCCTCACCGATACACCCTTACTACCCAAGGGGCGGCACTAACTGAGGCATTTCAAATGCCGCCGCACACAATTGGATAGCACGATGGCCAATCAGAGCAAAAAACAAGGTGACGTATTCATTGCACTAAGCCCCATTTGTTTGCCAACCAGTGGGGCTAACTGATGTATTATGCTTTTGCCGTATCCTGTCGGCAAAACGGCAAAAACGTCCTTCCTGGAAGCGAAGACTTCTAGGGCAGTCTTCTGTTCCTCTCTCAAGGAAAAAGATAAGTGTAGTTGGCTTAGCGTTTCTTCTAAGCTGAATAGAATGGACGCGGTCCTTCGGCAGCTGCCATCTTGGCTGTTTACTTTTCGACTCCTACGACGCAGCGCTGTCCTCATCGTGTTACTCCTGCCCAGATAGACTGATCTGATTGGTCCAATGGCGATTCACCGGGCTCTGCTCGTCAGGGCCAGATCCCCATGCAGAGCAAATTCGAATTTGCTAGGGGCGGGGCATCTGGATT
Source organism: Epinephelus moara (assembly GCF_006386435.1). Classification (NCBI taxonomy): domain Eukaryota; kingdom Metazoa; phylum Chordata; class Actinopteri; order Perciformes; family Serranidae; genus Epinephelus; species Epinephelus moara. Next base: position 3,701,350 of record NC_065515.1, read on the forward strand.
TCCAGGTTAACAGAACTTAACTTCCTACTGAAAGTGTTTTAAATGACATACAAAGTGCCTGTGCCGTCAAAAGCTATAAAAACAAATGTTTTTTTAAAAAAAGTTTTGGAGGTGTGTCTGTTATCCAACTCCCACCATACACAAGTCAAAAGATTTCTCTGTCTGCTTTTCCAAAGTGACCTTGGTGTAGGGTGTGTGTGGGGGGTGGGGTAACGGGATGATAATGGGCAGTATGTTGCGTCTGTCCCTAACGTATTTTCAACTCTAATGTTTTTCTGCTGGTGAGGATAGTTCTGGATGCCTTGGGACACACGTGTGCACACACACTTTCATGCACAGATAGCTCAGGTCTCTGGCTGTGCCACTGTCATCCAGGTCACAGCAGCGGGTGGCGGGTAGGGAGATGGAGCTGGGGAAAAGGGGGAAAGAAACACTGATGGAATGCTGGGATGAGAGAAGAAAAACTACCCCACTATAGCTGTTTTAGATCACCCAGAAGTCTTACTTTACTTAGTTTAACTCTAAAGCCTTCTCTCTTGATGAATTACTTGCGCTTGAAAGAAGCATCTTCATTTGGTAAACACAACAGCAGTCATATTGCAAATAAGACAGAAAAAATGAACCTTAGCAAACGCACAGCACTCATTTATTTGATGAGTGGCAACATTACTTTATAATCTCATTTTACACCCGGCGTTTCACTTCAGCAACTACGGCTATGTTTTTGTAACATGCGCATATGCGTATACTCAGTCAAGTGTGAGCTTTTGTGTGCCAAATCAATCGGCCAGAATTAAGCATGAGCAGAAGGGGAAACTTGTTGTTTTCTTGGCACATGCTGTTTGTGGGTTTAAAGGAGTCTGTGTTAGAGTGGGTATGAGTGAGCGCTTCATCTGAACAAGTCTCTGATAGGTAAAGAAAGCACAAAAAGCCCACACACGTTCTCTCACACACATTCGGCAGCGGGTTTAGAAGCAGGATTAATTGGAGAGTAACTGCTGGGTTCCCTCATGTGCTGTTGAGTGTTTGTTGGGAACCATCCCAGCTGTAGTTAAGAGCCTCTGGGTGCTTCTTCATCTGAAGCACAGTGAAACGAGCTACTCACTTTACCAGTAAACAATACAGGCCTGCTGAAAATAAGCAGTGGCATCAGCTTTTGTGCCACTAACATCACATTTTAGGAATATCAGGTGTTCCACAGAAATAGGAACAGGAAGACGCTAACAACCTCCTGTCACAAACCAGGAAAGTCCACCTTTCGTATGCATAGAGAGCTGCTGCATCTCTCACTCATACTCAGTGGCCTCAAACTAACAGCTTTAGTCTCTATTGTCTAATGAAATTAATGGACTAGACTGTTATGCGCTATTGGCCGTACACTTTAAACCCTTTGCACTTGGCTTCAATCTTCAGCTTGGATGATCAGCATGCATTTGGATGGAGAAAAACTGCACCATTGAAGATCACCCCGAATACCTCTGCAGGTCATCTGAAGCGTGTTTGGACACATTAACATCTGTCTAAAAGCAGGACAGTTCTAACCTTTTGTACTGGAACTGTATGAGTGAATAGGTCATGTGGCAGGCAAATGAGATGGCAACAAAATGAGCTTTTCTTGTGAACAGGAAATAAGCCAGACAAAGTGACTGTCGATTTCAACAAGAGTGACTGTGATTACATTCAAGGGACATTACAGTTTAATACTACTGCAAGAAGTTTGATGGGGTAAGATACACGAGCAGTCGATCAGACGAAGAGTAAAATTTAAAAAAAATTATGAGTCATACTGTCCATTGAAAACATACATCACAGTTTATAGACCAAATTCTTGGTTTAATACTGAGTTACTGTACTGATGTGGCTTTTCCATGCTGTGTCGAGTCACACCATGCTGCATTGATTTCCATAGACCATCTCCGGAGTTTTGTCAAAGCACACCGCCAAGCAGGTTGCGTCTGATAGGCTGCATCATCCTTATTTAGCGTCAGAATTCAGTGATTCGATCCATTCCGTCATCCCGTCTTTGTTTTTCAAGCAATAAGCAGCAACATTGTAAACAACAACCTGAAAATCCACAATGAGAAGTAGCCACTAGCAAACGACCATTGGATCGTTGGGTGTCATGAGTTAAAGACAGTTGTATGGAGACGCAAATCCCTGCAGCACTGGGCTAACGCGCCAAGTCAAGCCAAGCCAGCATATGTGTATGGAAAAGGGCTATCACAGTAGCTGTGCATGCAGCAGCTTTCCTGAGGAATAAGGAACTATTACCTGTATTTCAGCTTTTACCATAGACTGTATAAAACATGTAGATGTAGCCTTAGTGACGTCACCCATTGGTTTAGGGACTATCATTCTGTAGCCTGGAGTTCAGCATTTTGGCCTTCGCCATCTTGGTCTTTTGGTGCCAGAGGTGACCATATTTGAACGAGACAGTGGAGCTGTGAAGGATCAAGGGGTGGATCTGACTAAGAACCGGAGGAAACCGCCATGGTTGCAACTAGTCAGACACTAGGTAGCCACATCCTATTTTACTACTATTAGGGTGGTGCAGCGGTGCAGCGGTGCAGCAGTAAGCATTGTCGCAAGAGGGTTCCTGGAGCCCTTCTGTGCAGTTTGCATGTTCTCCCTGTGTCACCATGGGTTTTCTGCGGGAACTCCAGCTTCCTCCCACAGTCCAAAGACATGCAGGTTAATTGGTGACTCTAAATTGTCCGTAGGTGTGAATGTGAGTGTGAATGGTTGTCTGTCTCTATGTGTCACCCCTGTGATAGTCTGGTGACCTGTCCAGGGTGTATGCCACCTCTCGCCCAATTTCAGCTGGGGTAGGCTCCAGACCCCCGGCGACCCCCAACAGGATAAGCGGTTACGGAAGATAAATGAATGAATCTGCATCTTTCCTCCTTCTCACACCTTTTGTACGCTCCATTTTCTCCCCTCACTTCTGTAAGTTAAGTCCAGTGCCTTGGGGGGCGTCTCAGCGCATCTCTGACTCAGGACCAGGGTTATCTTCTCCTCAGTGCGAGCTACAGATGCTGCAAGGAACTCTATCTTAAATGTATGAATAAATGAATATACCGTCTATTTCACTCTATTGGGACCATAGTTTACAAAATGAACATCATGCTCTATTGAATAAGATTTGAAACTAGCTATTGAGACCATGAACTCGGTAGGATAAAGTTTACTGAGGTCATAAATCAAGTGAGAAGTCGGCTCATTTTCTCCCAGACTTACATCCAACCAGTGGAGTCGCCCCCTGTTGGCCATTACAAAGAATGCAGGTTTAAGGCACTTCTGCATTGGCTTCACTTTTCAGGCTTGGACATAACCCCTTGGGTTTTACCTGCAAATATTACTCTGTCTTAACTGTTGGCTTGATTACAACTCGTCAGTGTAGCCATGTTGCCGAGTTTTCAGTATCTCAGGAATGACTTTGGTGAGTGCAGTGTCTAGGAATTTTGCAGGAGAAGAAGAAATCTGATTCCAATATGTATGTAATCTAAATGTAACCCGAGCAAAGCGGAAGAGTCATGCAGAACAAAGGGGGGTTGGGGCTTTAGCGGAGCAGAGGAGGTTAAAAGGGGAACTAGTTGGAAGAGGGTGATGGAGGGGCACACAGGAGGCAGATGGTTACAGCTGCCAGGGGCGATGCTAGGGGCTTCCCTGAAGGGCTAGGCGTACTGTACCAGCAGTCACCTGCCATCTATCACCTGTGGAAGTCAGTGTGTGTGTGTGTGTGTGTGTGTGTGTGTGTGTGTGTGACACAGAGAGAGAGAGAAGAGAGTCAGGGGGGTTCTGCCTGTCATAACGCTCTAATCCTGAGTGACATTTATCCAATGGAGGCCTCGCTCATTCATCCATCCATCACGTTCTATTCCTCCTTTCCATCCTTTGCTCTGCGCTTTATGTCCTTCCCTCCCTCTTTGCTTGTTGCTTCAGACAGACAGTCAGACCATCCCTGCATACCAAGTACTCGCACACACACAAACACACACACACACACTGTACGAGGTATTAACTGCTTTACTATAGCCCAGAAAGCTGAATGCCAGACATTACGACTCCGGTGCGGCACTGTAGCTGTTTATATGGTGTGGTCTTACATGTTGGGCTGTGCAGATGTGAGTAGAAGTTTGTATTTGTGAATGAGTGTAAAAATGAGTGTGTGTGTTCACCTGTGGAGCTGCCACGACTGATGCACCAGAAGATTCTTTAATTAGTGTTGTATGGTAGGTGTGTGCTCATGTGCTTGGTTGGGTTTCTGATGATAGAGGAAGACGTTAAGCTTTTGTGTGTGTATGTGTGTGTGTGTGTGTGTAACAGCCATGACAGATGAAACGGAAGATTCTTTCATTAGTTGTGTTTGAAGCTCAGCAGGGTCACAGCAATAACAGACATTTTTTTTTACAGCAGACCGAATGCTTCCCCTGCTGACACACAGGGACACGCACACTCACACGTGCACACACATGCACACACTCACAGGGAGGGCTTATCATGGAACATGCTCCCAAAAGGTAATAATATAAACCACTCAGCAGGAGAAGTAACCCTGGACCCCCTCTACCCTTTTCTCTCTGTCTTCCCCTCTTGGCCTTTCTCGACTTCTCCCTCTCTCTGCGTTTCTCTCCCTCGGTGTGCTAAGTATAGCAGCAGTAATGGTGATGGATGCAGATGGAGGGAGCAGGTCTTAAATGTCAAACTCAAATGAAAACTGCTGTTCCCTTGAGACACAAGCAGCTGGACACATCCACTGTTATTTAACACACAGATATACTGTACATTCATTCACTCAGTTATAAAGTCCTGCAGACGATATAACAATGAAGAAATTTATCCTCAGATGAGTGCATGTATTTCTAACAACATTTTATAAATTACTTCAAAGGTAGGGGCAGCTATGGTAAAAATGGTATTGATATTTACTTCAGATTCATAAAGGCATTAATAAAAATAAATATTTTAATTATACCAAAGAAAATATTGTTTTTTAAAGATCTATCCAGTCGCAAAAGGTTTAAGATCAAACTCCGAGAGGGTGTTTAGGGTGAAAATGTAGAATGCTTCTCTTTGTAAAAGCATATTGTTGATGTCACCTCCTTTGCCCTTGTCTTCATCTGCAGTAGGGTTGGGTCGGTTCTCGGTAATACCAATTCGGTCCGGTACTCCGTCTTGGACCGGGTTTTATTTTTTGAGACCGACCAGACCGCATACTCAGGCAGAACGTACGCGGAGCGGACGCCGCGGAGGTCCGCCCGGTAAAAGTGGACGTCTGCAAGCCCTGTGCGCGCAAAGCACGACCGCGCAGACTCCATTCCGCGCACCAGTGTCACACAAATGACTGTTTGGCATGTATTTTTCACATCGCTGGGATTTTTCACGGACATTTTTACACGGAATCCACTCCGCTTAGTACGCCCGAGTCTGTGAGCACCTGTGTCTGCCTCTTCACCAAGCGCACAGCAAGTAGGAGAGAGAGGGGGTGGGGCGGGGACTGAGCAAGGAGGTGTGAGTGCGCATGCGCCTCTACTGTAGCCTGGAGTTTGTTTAATAGTGACGGGGAGTCGATAATGGCGGACAATTTAGTCTCGACGAAATCAAGGAATGCGCCACTATGGCANGCGTTTTTTTACCGACCCAACCCTAATCTGCAGTGACACGTTCACTCGAGTATGCCTTTCACAGACAGGCTATCTCTAATGTTAATACACATTTGATATGGTTTTCATATGTCTACACATATGTCTCGAGCACAGCCAGAGGGAGGAAGGGGTCCAGTTTGGGGACCTCAGAATTGTATCTCTGCTTTTCGCAGATGATGTGGTGCTGTTGGTTTCATCACACTGTGACCTCCAGCATGCACTGGGGCGGAGTGTGAAGCGGTCAGGATGAGAGTCGGCACCTCCAAATCTGAGGCCATGGTGCCCCCACGGTTTGGGGGAGAGTTACTGCCTAGAGCGAGGGAGTTCAAGTATCTCGGGGTCTTGTTCAGGAGTGAGGGTAGAATGGAGCGTGAGATGAATCGGTGGTTTGGTGCGGCTTCTGCAGTAATGCAGGTGCTGCGCTGGTCCGTCGTGGTGAAGAGGGAGCTGAGCCGGAAGGCGAAGCTTTCGATTTACTGGTCCACCTACATCCCAACCCTCACCTATGGTCATGAGCTCTGGGTAGTGACCGAAAGAATGAGATCATGGATACAGGCGGCTGAAATGAGTTTCCTCTGTAGGGTGTCTGGGCTCAGCCTTAGAGATAGGGTGGGGAGTTCAGACATCTGGAGGGAGCTCGGAGTAGAGCCGCTGCTCCTTTAGGTAGAAAGGGGTCAGTTGAGGTGGTTCGGGCATCTGATCAGGATCCTCCAGCTGGAGGTGCTCCGGGCACATCTCACTGGTAGGAGGCCTCGGGGCAGAACCAGAACACTCTGGAGGGATTACATATCTCATCTGGCCTGTGAACACCTCTGGGTCCTCCAGGAGGTGCTGGAAAGCGTTGCTAGGGAGAGGGATGTCTGGGGTGCTTTGCTCGGCCTGCTGCCCCCGCGACCCGAATGGATGGATGGATGTCTACACAAAGTATTGGCTTTGTTATTATTTAAATGTTACCGTAAACAGAAACTACTGCAGATTTTATTTTATTTGTTATTTGTTATTTTTCAATATATAACCTGGTGAAATTATTTCAGCATGTGTGTTGGTACTCTTCAGCACATTTTAACAACACCCTGATAATACTGATAATTGTAATAATTTTGGTCGCCATCGTGATATGAAATTTTCATACCATTATATATCTGTGTGGTAACAAAGGCAAGGAAGAAGAAGACTGCAAGTAAACATAAACAAAGCACAATTTAAAATATTAACAATCGGCTTTGCAAATGTTTTATGAGGCACGCAATGCACTCAACACATTGTTAGACCTGGGTGGCACACTTAATGTGTTTTTGTGAGTAACACTGAATGTTTGTTTACAAGGAAGCTCCACAGGGCACCTTTAATTCTGACTGGCTGTATAAAAATGGAACTTCTTCCCAAATATTAAGTTAAAGTTTCCTGGTTTGTTTTCACAAGCAGTCAAAGAGATTTGAAGCTGTGGTTTTTCCAGACAGGCGACTCGTGTTTGGATGTGACAGTTATACTGTACTGTACAGTATGAATGTGTTCTTTACACACAGCAGTGGTAGTAGCATGTTTCATGTTCCTTACACAGGGGAGAGAGATGGCGGGTCATTGTAGCCGCTGAGCGAACATGCTTGTTTATGAGCGCTCTCGCCTGTGTGCACATTTCACGGGACTGTTTCAACTTTAATGAAGGCAATATTTAAATGTCTTCAAACGTCCCCGCGTCGAACAGAAACAATCCTCCGGTGGTTTAATCACTTATTCTCATCTCAGCCCAACTGAGACTTGACACACAATAGAGAGAGCGGTTCTCTCTCACTCTCTCCAAAATAAGGACAGATGTTCTTCAGCTCTTTTGTCTCCCAAGACTTTGAGGCAGACAGTCATGATTTACTCTAAGTAGGATTGTGACTGAGTGTGTGTCTGCTCAATGATTCAGAGGAATGAGCTCAGCCACACAATATTTGTGTGTGTGTGCGCTCGTGTATGTGTGTGTGTGTAGGCATTGTTTTTTTATCAATGGAGAACAGAGTGAAGTGTTGTTAACTAGTTTGCCCATTTTTCCTTCACATGGGACAGGGAAGATTTTCAGACAAATACATTTTAATAAACATGATCTCCAGCAGCCTTGGACTTTAAAACCTGCTGTGTTTGCTTTCACAGTGCAGGTCATAAGCTTTATATATATATATATATAGATGGACGACGTGTCTCCACTTCCTCTCACTGCAGGAAAATAAAGCCAAAGTATCCTGGATACGGCCACTGAGCTAAAGCGGTGTAAATCACCAGTTTCATCACAATACGATATTATATCGATTCTTTGGATAATGATACGATACTTGCAGATATTACAAAGTCTGCCACGATATGATTTTGATTCAAGTCTCTGCATCTCCCGACAGAACAGCTTGGTTGAATTTCAGTCTGCATGCACGTCTTTTCAGCTGAACATTGTTGAAACAGCAGCTAATGTCGCTGTACTGGGAAGTTAGTGGAGATGTTGTGTTTTATCTCATAATGGCATTGTTTACGTACGTCATGTGCTCTGTCTGTTGACCCCTAATTTCTCCGAAACCCAAAATATTTCCACTAAATAAATAAAGTTATCCTCGTTGTCTTTCTCTCAGCTGCTTTCCATCTGCCTGCGGCTGTTTGACAGTGACACAGACTTTCAAAATAAAAGCATGTCCTATAAGATGATATCGATCGATGTTTTCACTTTGCATCAATGATGTTGGATAGTGGATCATTGAATTGATATATCGATCCAGATTGATGGATTGTTACACCCCTACTGAGCTATTGATTGCGAGAACATTGATTGGCACACATAGCTGTCAGTCATGATGTCAACCCCTTTTTTTTATAGCATCAAATACCTAATTAAAACCAAACTCATCAGGAAAAGGAACGCCTGAACATACAGCAGCGTGATAAAACCTACCCAAACTGGGAAAAATTAATTTGACTCCTACTTTGATGTTTTAGTTTGGCCCATGTCCCATCCGCTAACATGGAAGGGTCAGGGTTTATGACCTGTGCAGCAGCCAGCCACCAGAGGATTATCCAGATGTTTTAGCTTCACTCTTTGGGAGCTTTCATGTCGTCTGTCTTTATTACACAGTCTATAGTGCAGGGCTATGATGGCAAGGCGTAATCCAGCACTAGAATCCTGTAATTCCTCTCATAATGAGGCCTTTTGTAGCCTTAAATGTCCTCAAACATCGTCCAACCTCTAGAAATCCCACGTAAATATAATTCAATTCATGTAATGCATTTAAAGTTGGGCATGTTTGTGTGTGTTCATGTGCAGGCCGGCAGACAAAAGCCGAGGGAGGTGGGAGATTAGTGTCGGACAAAGGTGATTCAATAGAGCCATATAACACGATGCTCTCGCCTGCGGTTAAAGGGCTCGTTTCTACGATACTGCAGTGCTTTAGGGACTCTGTGTGAATGAAGGGAGTGTGGAAGAACGAAGAGAGGAGGAGTGGGACCTTTCCATCACTCCGACTATGACCTTCCAAGAGTCACGCTGTTATAGAGTACAGAACTAATGCCTCAATATATTATCTGAATATGCTGCATTATCATTATGCCTCTCCCTCTCACTATCGCTCTTGCAGTCTTTCGCTCACACACTCAGAAACACGATGCAGAGACACACACAGATGCAGGAGTGTTTCACCTATACAATATTTTATGATGAAATATTTGCGCACTGCAGGTCAGAGATAGAGAAACAGAATTGGAGGAAGACGGAGAGAGCATGACACAAAGAGAAAGAGAGTTTAGCCTTTTGAGCGTCTCTTCTGTCTCTCTTTCTCTGTTCTGTATTGTGTGTGAAGTGGTAGTTGTAGTCACTTCAGGAGATAACATACAGACTTCCTGGACAAGAGCAAGGTCAACACACCCGCGCCATCACGACACTCACTAATGCATCCGCACAATGCCGACAATCTCGCAACACAATAGAGGGTGAGGAGAGAGGGAGGACCGAGGGAGACGGTGGAGATAAGAACAAAATGTCACACCATTATTTCGCAGGAGGAATAGCCGGAGAGGAGAGCAGTCACAGTTTTAACTCTAATCCCGCTGAATTTTCATTGATTAACGTGTCTGAGTGTATTGACCGGTGCCATTCATATGATACCACAGTTCAATGCCCCAAAGCCTCCAATCTGACTTAGCAACATAACAAGATGTTGCTACCATGAGTATCTTTGACCTGCACCATGGTTGTTTTTTTGTGAGATTACTGTTGAAGTCTTTTGTGGTCCATGTGATTGATGATCCCGGGGTAATAGCACTGGTCTGAGGGAGATGGAGGTCCTTGACTGGAAGATGTACTGTAGACTGCAGAGCGTGTGTGTGTGTGTGTCTGCAGGGCAGGATCGCAGCGAGGCGGCTCTCATCAGGCGTTTTAAGGGTGATGGCGTCCGCTACAAGGCCAAGCTCATCGGCCTGGACGAGGTCACTGCTGCCCGTGGAGACAAACTCTGCCAGGACTCGATGATGAAGCTCAAGGTAAGGAGCGTTTCTCTCTTCTTCTCTTTTCTTTCTGTTAATGCGCCGTAAATTAAGAATGTACGTGCTCTTTTAATTTACTGCTTAAAGCTACAGTTGGTGACTTTTATAGAAATAGCTTTTTGTCATATTTGCTAACAGTGTCAGTTCTGTGATAAAAATCATGTTACTCTGCCTCCTCCTATTGCTTCTAATGGCATCTGCAAGAATCCACTGCAAGTGAGCAAAACAAAAAAATTGTCTCAAATGCAGCTGTCAATCATGTAGGGCTGCCCCTTAAAGGTTGAAGGTTCGATGTGTCAGTCAGAGACCCCTCAGTCAGCTGAGATTGCTTCAAGTTGAGCACTCCTTTTCGTTCTCCACTAGTTAGCGTACTGCTGGGGAAGTTTTGGTCCCCAGATTTTGCTGCGGAGTGAGCGCTCTTGACTTTTACGCTACTCTTTGGTGCAGACAGCTGCAGACGTGATGCAGCAGCACAGAGGAGAAACTTTCCACCACAAGGCTCTGAGATATTATCTTCTTTCTTCTGCTTGGAAGTGGTGAATTTACAGCTCACAGACACTTAATACAACACAGACTCTGGCTTTTGTTTGATATCTGACGTCTGCAAAAACTGTTGTTGCATATTTCCGAACTGTCGTTAGCTCAGTTAGCTTGTTATTATATACCATAAATGCCGCTGTCACACTGAACGTCCCGCTGAGCCACGTTCAAACCTTTAAATGTTATATGGAAAACAAAACAAAGAATTGTTGAAAATCCATATTAAACGCCTAAATCTGATTTGACTGAAGTACTTCCAAGTCAGTCACTGCCTGTGAACTGTGGTCAAACTCGCCGTGCTCGTCAAATATGAATTTGGGCTTTCACATTTCCAAAAAATCAAAATCAGACAAATTTGAAACATTCAATTTGTTCAAATAAATTCAAATGTCATCTAATTTTAGCAGGTGAATCTGAAAATTTGTCATTATAGTAGAGTAAAAATACAACAAACAGTATAACACTACGTTACTTCTCCATCCACGGTGTACAACTCAAAATACTTTTACACACTGTTTCTCAGATAGTTTGGTGTCGCGATTGTTCACTCAGGTTGGATTTGCTTGTACAATAGCAATACTCGCTTAAGTCCAGTTTATTGATAGGTCAGGAGGACATGCAGCAGGTCAAGCTAATAATGAAATTTTAGAGCATCATCAGCATACTTGCCAACATTGGGTTGTGGAAAATAGGGGGATGTTTTTTTCATCGGTGTATCGGCCCAAGGAACAAGGTTCCTTCGCTTGTATTTTAAACCTGATGAAAGAAACTTGTTCTGAAAATGTTGTTTCTTTGATATTCAATAAATGATTCTGTTTACCATTGAGGACAATGAAAAAATGAGCAGTTTCAATTGTTGAAATGAGTACCAGAAGGCTAAATAATAAGGCGGTTACACTGCAATGCATTTAGTATGCAGTATTTATTGCACATCAAATTAAAAAGTGTGTGCCACTGACTGTGCAAATCAACATTGCAAGCTTTGCAAAACGCATGGTGGGTACTACACCGGCTGGAATGTAGAAAAAGTTGAGTCCGCACACTAGATACAGCTCCCAAGATTTAATCTGAATATCACCACGTGATGTTTCGGGCACAGGCCCTTCATCAGACACCGGCTGGCTCTAACCCAGGGGAAGGTCTCGGTCCACGCTTTGTTGAATCTGGAAGCATATTTCTTTTTTTCTTTTTCAATTTTTCTTTTCTTCGGAGGAGTGTCAGGTATCTCTCTTGCTCTATCCATCTCTGTCTGGGCGCTGAACTGAGCGGAAGACAGAAACCAGCGAGTGACTTCTTCTTCTTCTTCTTCTTCCTCTTCTTCTTCTTCTTCTTTTCCGGCAGTATCAACACTACTTGGCATATCACTGCCTCCAGCGAGTGACTGAGTCACATCACCAGCTTGCCTCATACGCTCAGGCAGGCCAGGGTTGCCAGATACTGCGACAAATATCCCCCACAATATTACTTGTTTCCTTCACCGTAAAATTGGGAGATTAGCGGGAGAAATTACTGACCTGGAGCATCGCAGGAGATAGGGTTAAAAATCGTGAGTCTCCCGCGTGAATCGGGAGAGTTGGCAAGCATGATCATCAGCTGGATCACAAGGCAAACTACTTAAACGGTCTGTTGTGCTGATAGACTGTCAATTTTAAATTCACACAGGTCATTACAGATCGAAAATTAACAATGTTGGAACAAACAGTTGAATTTTAAATAAAAAGTGACAGCCCTGATATGAATTAAAAATGTTACTGCAATGCCTATTTCTTGCCTCGAATGTGTTCAGAAACAAATTTTAGTGTCGTGTTTAGATGTGTAACCCAGCCGCCATGTTGACAACAGTGGAGCCAAAACAAAGCCCAGCACACCAGCCGGAGCAAACTTTCGTTTTACAGCTGAACAGTACACTAAAATATGTTTGTGAAACATTTGAGGTGAGAAATGGGCAATGCGGTAGCAGAATTTGAGAGTTTGATAGAGGAGCAGTGATTGACATGATTCACAGCTGCAGACTCGTTGGCTCTGATTGGTTGTTTTCCTTCAGCTGCAGTGAATTCTTGCAAATGCCATCAGAAGCAAGATTTGTTTCTGTCTCATGCACTACTGCCAGGATGTAGTGACAGTTTCAGGAAGTACAACAAGAAAGTTAATTTTATAAACGTTGCCAACTACAGCTTTGAAGCTTGCTACGTACACAGATCTTTGCATGTTAGTAGCAAGAAGTGACATAATATAACATGACTGCCTACAGCCACATTAAGTACCATGACCCACAAAAACCACTGAACATCAATACACAGTCGCAAGTCCATGAATAGTTCTTCAAATTTATGCATATTCTAGAGGCCATTTTTTAAATATGCATGTTTTATACATCACAGCATAACCGCGCCTGTGTGTGTGTGTGTGTGTGCATACGTGTATAGTTTGTTGCATTTTTTAGCACGCTGCCAGAGGAGAAGCATTGGAAGGAGATGAGGCAAAAATAAGGACGTTATAATTTATAGGCGCGGTGATGATCAGTGCAGGGGGAAGTTAGGAGGTTAGCCATATGGATGAGAAGAGGATCGGGGTGAATGTCTCATTTGCAAGGACAGGAACAATTAGAGGGAGAGGTAGACAGATGGGGCAGTTAGCAGAGGAGAGGAGGCTTATAGGAGGTGGATCATTTGGATGATAGGTGAGAGGGAGATGAAAGGGGATAAAGATGAGGAGAAATACGGCATTTATTTATTCATTTATAACTAAAGTCACAACAAACAAGCTGATATAGTGAAGTGCTTTACTGGAGCATGTATATGAAAAACACATTGCTTCTCTCACGCTAGAAATGTTCAAATATACCTCAAAACTTTAGGTAAGACTTTGCAAATGAGTGTGTGTGTGTGTGTGTGTGTGTGTGGCGCCTTATTCATTATTAATTGTCCTTTAACACATGGGACCGCAGGAGATGTTTGAATTGAGAAAATTACATTTACGTTTTGTTTATGTGTAGTGAAAACTCTATCCAGCCGGGGCATGGAGGGGTGAGGAGAGGATAGACAGCTCATTGATCAAACAGCTTCCCACCTCCTCATTTATTCAGACAGGAAATCCATCAACTCTTTTTCTCTGATCTCCCCACCTCTTCTTTCATACTGCTCCTCCCTCTCCTTGCCCGACTCGCTCGATTCTCTGATCTCGCTCCTCTCTTTTCTTCTTCTTTTGTGACTCACCTATGCAAATGGAGGTGGGGTGAACATAAGGGGGAGTTTCACCCTTAGATACACTTACAGAGTTATAAATCAGTTGTGTTGTCGTGTCATTGTTGCAATTTTACTTTTTGCTGTACCTGCCTTGTCTGATTTTGTCAGGTATTATTGATTTCCTGCATTTCCCAAGATGCATTTCAATCAACTAAGATATATAAACCAAAAAAAAAAACATGTGTAGGCTCATACAGAAGTAATTCCTCTCAATCAGAAGATCCACCCATTACTAAAAGTCCTCTACTGACCAATCAGACTGCAGTGTTCATAGCTCCACCTTTTAATACCAGATCTGTGTGCTAGGTACCCCAACAGAGGGGGGACCAAACATGGGGACTAGTGCTGCACGATTAATCTAATCGCAATCGCGATGTCAGGCTGTGCGATTACATAACCGCATAAAAGGCTGCGATTTAATGTAAATAAATATTAACGTGTGTGCCTGTGAACGTGACTGCCTCTCCTGTAGTGTGTGGAGTTTGTTGACATCATGTCCACAAGCTATCCTGGTGTGTGTAGCACGTATGGTCAGGTGACCACCCAGCGTGCAGCGTTGACCAACACAGACACTGAAGAAGAGCATGAGCACGACCATAAACAGGCTGAGTTGGTGGCGAAAAAAACCCAACGTCTTTTATATGGCGATACTTTGGATTCAGGTACGGCGACGGTGAACAGTAAAGGCCTCTACACATGATCAACTGTAAAACCGTTTTGCGCTGGCTGTCCCATTGTTTGTCTATGGAGAGGGTGGCCTGACAAAGCGGCACCGCTACCCTTGGCGTCGCGCACCGCTCGGATTTTCGGCCCGAGCACTGCGCTCAGAGCTGAAATTATTTGAACTTTGACTGAGTTTACCTCTGACCTCTGCGCCGCACCTGGCGGTGAGCGAAGCACGTTGTTCTTATCATGTGAAGGCCGCTTAAGACGTGCTGTGTAAAAGTTTAAAAGTTAAAAGCCCTTTTCACACAGAGCGCACAAAGCGCAGACCTCCGCCGACGAACCCATTCATTGTGTATGTGCTACCGCGGCACGAGAGCGCACCGCCAGCCTGCGCTCGAATTGAAAAATTGTTTAATTTCGCTGCAATGCGCTGTGACGACATCTCAACACGTCCAGTAGCAGAGAAGAGCCTGAAGTAGACCTGGAAGCGGTCACCACGGAGCTGTAGCTCCTGAACGAGCCTGTACTCCCCCAAATCCTGTCTTGTGCGCCTTGCTCTCCGCTTGCTCTGCGCCCTACCTGCGATGGGCGCCGCGAAAATTGCGCTCTGTGTGACAGAGGCTAAAGTCGCCACATCCCACGGCAACACGACCAATCTATATCAGCACTTGAGACAGCACAGAGAAAAGTAGGAAGAGTGCATGTGAGAGAAAGCTGAGCAGAGTGACGTTAAAGACAAAGAGACAACTGAAAGCCACCAGAGGTCAAAAAAAAAAAAAAAAAGCCACCAGAGCCTCATAAAGCAACAAAGCACAGTTACGCAAACATTTGTATGTGTCACGGGGAAATCACGGACTCCATAACAAACTATATAATAACAAATGAAAAATTGAGCAATTTTGCTCGGTTTCGGCCCGCGTGACATGCTGCTGTGTTGTGCTATGGCGTGCTGGAATTTGTCATTAACGTGACAACGCCTGAACGCAACACAGGCTCGCTCCACTGTGTGTACAGTGCCGTGCTGCGCTGCTGTGTGAGCAGTGTGTTTGACTGTGCTCAGTCTGTTGATGGCTGACTATGTCAGGTCAGGTCAGTGCCCTCCTAATATAATGTAGGGGAAACACTGAATCAAGCAAGAAGACTTATTATATTGTAATCGCAATTGCGATATTGTCCACTCAAATCGCAATCACACATTTTTATCAAGCAGCACTAATGGGGACGGTACAGAACGGCTCCATTGGTACCATCCACAACTTTTCACAGTGGAAACGGAAAAAATCTGGATTATTGAGGCTACTGTGGATGGAAAAATGATCTCCCCACCTCTGATGAATTTGTCTTTGACCATTAGCTGACTGATTACAGAGTGATTCCAATTCAGGATGTTTATTGTTGATTTTGTAGAGCGTTATATTGACTGTTATTGACAAGTAAAAGAAAAATGGATAATCCAACAAGAAAATGGTCTTCTGGGAGAGACGGGAGCCAAAAGAGATGCTCTTCATGGATTTATCTTTCAATGACGCTACTCATGTGTTTCTGACCTGCTTCTAACATGGCTGTTTGCTCTGTGTGTGTGTGTGTGTGTGTGTGTCTCTGTCCTCAGGGTATAGCTGCAGCAGCACGGTCTAAAGGAGAACACAAACAGAAGGTGTTTCTGACCGTTTCCTTTGGAGGGATCAAGATCTTTGATGAGAAGTCAGGGGTAAGCTCAGACGCAAATGTGTGTGTGTTTGTGTGTGTGTGTGTGCCTGCATGCAGTGTTTCTGTGTATGCGTGTTTCCTCTGTTAATGAGGCATCTCCACGAGAGGGAGGGGCCCCCAGGGAAATCAGGAGGCCCTAATTGAAACCCTGAGAACAAGGCCTCCGTAGATGAGAGAACATGGCTATCCCATTGTCTGCCTCTCAGAAAACAGCGACAACACTGGTTCTAGATTATGCTCCAGGATTATGCATTTTAAGTCTTACATGGCTGCTTTTCTGGTTGACCGGCTGGATCTATGCAGGCTTTGCTGTCCTACTGATGTCATTCCTCCACTTGTTTTTAATCTCTCATTTCCCTCTGTCAGTCGGTGTGCCAGCCATCTTTTTCTTACTGTTCATTGAGATCATAGAATCACCTTAATGACATAAATCACAAAAAAAGATATACTGACAACGCAGAGATTTACAACAGTAGGACCTGTCATAAACAGAGGACACTCTATGGAGAGATAAACTGTGAATTCAGTTGTTGCAGAGCGACTGTGCTTGCAGCTCAAGGGAAAGTGGCCGACAGAGCGTAATGATTTCTTTCTCAAGGATCCTCTGACAGGTATTGTCCAGGTTCGATTCCCCAATTGGCCATACCTGTCACAGTATCCTTGAACAAGAGATATAATGCCTACACTCCTCAGGATACTTAGCGATGCCATTAGAGGACGGCCTCACTAAAAATGCCATTTTGCCTCCATTTGTGTAAATAAAGGAAAATTAAAGTTGTAGTTGGTAACTTTAAAAAAAAAAAATGTTTTTGTTATATTTTCTTAAACGGTCACTGTGTCTAACATATTTTAATGTAGAATGAGAAAGTTTGCTCTGGCTGGTGGGCAGTATTTGGTTTTGGCTTGAGTGTTGTTAACATGACGGCCGAGTCACAATCTTTCTCTCCATGGAGGACTCTTGCAAAAGCCATTGGGAGGACTATGAGGGTGCAGAGCAACATAATTTTGCAGACTATCTGTCTCCCATACTACTCTCAGGCTATCCACCTTATTTTCAAACACAGAAGTAAATAGTGATCAACTTCAGTGTTTTTGTGCGTGACTTCCGGTCAGCTGCTTTCCCTTACCGGAGCTAACGGTGCAAGCTAATTTTTTTCAATTTTCAGTTGTTTATGTTAGTCAATCAGCTAGTTAATTAGTTAGTCTGTGTATTTTATATAGATAACTGTGCCCATGTTTCCGTTATCCAGTAATTGCTGGTAAAAATTATTCCCTCTAAACACGAATAAATCGCACGTCAATCAAAAACTATGAATCAAAAAAAGCACAATCTATCCCGAGTGAGACAAACAGCTTGATCCCTGTCTCCAGTGTACCAGCAGAGAACCTGCAGAACCGAATCAGCGAAAAAACACACTGGGCTACACAGCCTCTTTACCTGAGCAGCTGAAGCTGGGGCTCGCACCCTCGACACACAGACACACAGACGGTGCTTCTGCATGCCAGCCAAACGTGTGCTCACCTGTGAGAAATAAATATGTGAGGTGTACGCTGCTTTTCTATCTTTCTTTCTTTCTGTCAGCGACATACACTCCTAACACAGGACGGCTTGTTTTTATTGACTGAGTTGATTATTAAGCCATAGGGATGCGCGGATCGGCTCTGATAGCACCTGATTCACCATGTACGCATCAATCATCCAGCCGCACCCGTCTGCAGCTGCACGGACATTTCCACCGCTCTGTGTAGGCTAAGTTACCTTTCAAATTACCTTTTAAAGCTTTCCAGGTGATTTATTCTTTAACGATTAACTTCAAATATTTGAAGTTAGTCCTTAAAATTGCTTTCAGTAATGTAAACATTTCCATGCGCGCAGTAATGTCACTGTAGCAAATACCGTGGGACGTTTACACAGTGGTCAAGAGTGCTGGACCGGAAGTGTTGCACAAAAAAACGGAAGCTGGCTGCGTTCTGTTTTGCTGAAACTTATTTCAGTCAGGAACACTTTAGTGAAAGAAAACTTTATTTCCACTGCAGTATTATATTTGATGGTATTGCTTTGTTCTGGGGCCTCTCTGCCTTTCCTAGGCCTACGCAGTGAGCTTTTTCCACACGCCTACATGGAAAGCTTTAAGGTGGAGAGAGCACACCTCTCTGCCCATCCATGCGCCTACATGGAAAGCCTAAGGCAGGGAGAGCAGCAGCAAAGACCCCCTGGGAACAGAACAGAGCAGCATCAGTGACAAACAGAAATGTCATTGATAAGTCAGACACAGCATGAAAAGGAGGAGNCATTGATAAGCAGACACAGCATGAAAAGGAGGAGCTGGGTTGGAGGCAGGTTGCAAAGCAGCTTGCAGAGGAAGCAGCAACAGTAGGCAGGCCAGAGCAGTTTAAATAGGGCGCTATGAATGAGATTTGCCAATCGGTTGCATAGAAAGGAATCATGTGATCTATCAGCTGACTCCCTTCCATCAATCAGCTGCTCCATCAGTTGATCGTGCTGTTTGAGATGTGAGCTGAGCTTGACACTGTGTCCTACCTGAACTAACACTATGCTCTTTTTTTTTTTTTCCTACCTGAACTAACACTATGCTCTTTTTTTTTTTTTTATTAAAGTTACCAACTGTAACTTTAAATCCCAGGGACCAGTTGCACTAAACACCTCAAGTTTTCTCCTTAAGTATGACACTTAAGGCTAAATTTCTTCTTAGCTGAGGGATTTACACAGTTGCACAGAATTCCTTAAAAGGTTTCCTTTGTTAAGGAAAAACTCATTTACTGCAGTGACAGAGATTTTACAGCGCTACAAGTTTCCATGAAGATTGTTTGTTCTTTTGGACTCGTGCTTGTGACGCCTGTTATTGTCTCACAAAGTTGTCTCATAGTTAGATGGTGAAAAAATGGCAGAGAAAAAGAAGACAAGAAAACCATATTGATCAGAGGAGGAAAAGATTATACTTCTGGAGGAATACAATCATAGAAAGCACACACTACAAAGTAAATTGGATCCCCAAATACCAGAAATCAGAAAACGATTGTAGGAGGAAACAAAGAAAATGAATTCAGTCAAATCTAAAGTGTAAAATCAGAAGCGTATCCACTGGGCTCTCCTGGTCACAGAACACTCTTCTCAGGCTGTTAGTTTTTTCCAGTTACCACCAATAACTCGATCATGTCGCAGTTAAGATAGAGTCAGAGATACCTTAAGCTTTTTTTTTTTTTTTTTTTTTAACCTTGTTTTGGTTGCTAAGGTCCTTTGTGCAACTGTCAAGGGATTCCTTAAGTTTAGGGTGAAGACAAGGAGAAACCATAAATACTTAGGTAAGCATTTTAAAGGGAAACTACTGTTTATTTCAACCTGGGCCCTATTTTCTGATCTACTTTTGTCTAAATGAGTGATAGGATGTTCAATATGTGAAGCTAGGGCTGACCTGCCTGCAGCCCGTGAGCGTGCGCTATATTAAATAATAGGGCACTCAGACATTATCAAACAACGTCAAAATACGTCCACTAAAAGTGCATTTTTTTCACACAGATAGGCTCGGATTGTTAGTATAATTATCTGACAACATAACGGAAAGGAGAAATGAACGTCTGTGTTTACCTTTAGCTGGATTCAGACATGTTCCTCTGCCTGTTGCTGCTCCCTCTCTCTCCTCGTCTGCTCTTCAGTTTCAATGAGCTCTGTGTCCGTGTACGTCCGTGTTCAAATAAATACGGGCGCTCATAAAATTCAAATGGCTCATCCAGAACATGTCTGAATCCAGCTAAAGGTAAACACAGACATTCATTTCTCCTTTCCGTTATGTTGTCAGATAATTATACTAACAATCCGAGCCTATCTGTGTGAAAAAAATGCACTTTTAGTGGACGTATTTTGACGTTGTTTGACGCTGTCTGAGTGCCCTATTATTTAACATAGCGCTCGCTCACTGGCTGCAGGCAGGTCAGCCCTAGCTTCATACTGGAGAAATGTCACATATTGAACATCCTATCACTCATTTAGACAAAAGTAGATCGGAAAATAGGGCCCAGGTTGAAAAAACATTAGTTCCTCTTTAAGGAAATCTGAAGGAGAAGGCGTAAGGGTATTTTGTGCAACTGATTTATTATGAGGAAACCTGAACTAGGCCTTTAAGGATAATCGTAACTTCAGGTGTTTTGTGCAACCGGCCCCAGAAACTTCCAGAAAAAGCAGCTACAGACTGCAGCAGGGATGACATTTTTCTGCAGGCGGACTCAGATGTCAGCGTCGCCCTGGTTCCCTTCCCTGGTCCCTGAAGTGTAAATGCAAATGCCAAAAGTAAAAAGCTTACATCAGGTTATAAACCAGGTACACTGTGGTTGCATGACGTCATGTCACCACCACTGCGAGGCTGTAAAGCTGTGCTTGGTGTGGTGACGTTTGTAGTCTAAACTAGCCACTTGTTAGCGACCCCTTTTTTTAGGCCACGTAAAAGCTTCAAAATGTACAAGTGGGATATTTACTGATGTGTTTAATATCGTAAAACAAAACAAGAAAGTCTCTTAAGCTTGTGTTAACCACAGACCTTATTTCAGGCATCGAACCAAAAACCCAATTTAAAAGACCCATTGACTTCAAGACGAGGGAACCGGGAGTGATAAAATGGCAACTCGTTTACTGGTTTTAGGATTCATTCCTGCGGCACTCTATGAGGTGTTCAGTTTGCTCACTGTGGCCCACCCAGAACGTCTGTGCATGTTCGACTTTTTGCTTTGGCAGCTCCAGTGAAACAGCCTTATTTTTAAAACATAATACAGCATTAACATCTGCTGTTGTGTGCGTCGTGTAAATATGCAGAGTGAGCTGTCGGTTTAACTCTGCTCTGTGTGGCTGTCAGCGGATCTGATTGTGGATGTAGTCTGGTTTAGACACAATTTGATGCTCGCTGCTCCACACCTGGCTTTAGTGTCTGAGATTTACACCTCGACAGGAGCTGGATGTCACTGCCACTGTGTGTGTATATGTGTGTGTGTGTGTGTGTGTGTGTGTGTGTGTGACTAGCATTAATTCAAAAGTGCAGGGTATTAGACAGGCAGGACACAGTAACCAGTGGCCTCCCACATGGCAGCCATATTGCATGCAGCCAAACTCATCGCTCACCAGTCCAATCCCTCTTTTTTATAACCCTCATTTCTCTTCGTCTCATTCCCCATCCCGATGCTACGAACCCTCTGCACTGAAAGATTGAGGGGGATAAAGAGAAAAAACCAGAGATAGATAGAGAGGTGGAGAGTCAAAGGGGAGACGGTGTGGAAGAGAAGAAACAAAAAAAGGGTGTGAAGAAATGAGGATGTGAAAAAGACAGATAGAGGGAGGATGGGAGGGAGGGACAAAGACAGACTGAGACAGAGTTAGAGGGATAGGTGGAGAATCAGCGAGCATATGTCAAAGTAAAGCTCTCTACAGGGAGACCTTGTCCTCTGTCTCCGCACATTAATATTAACTATAGAGATATGCTGTCCTTACTATCAGTCCTTCAACCACTTCTAATGGCTAGGGAAGGAGGGAGAGGGGGAGACGGAGAGAGGGAGAATGACTCTGCTGAGGTTCAGGGATCTTGACAGTCTCGTTCCCCTCCTGTGCATCAGTCAGCCAGATGGGCGGATGGATGTATGGGTGAACGAATGGATGGATGGCCTCTCTCTTGGAGGAGGGAAGGTCGTGCAGGATGGAGGGAGGTGGTGCTTGAGATGGAGGAGAAGAAGAGAGGAGACATTAATCTAGCAGAGGGCAGACCAGCATGTCTCTCTTCCTCCCTCTCTCTCTCCCTCTCTCTCTCTCTGTCAGCTTCCCCCCCAAGACACATACACACATAGAGACACGTGTGCACTACCCTCTTCAACCCTTTTTGTCAGTCTCGTCAGGGCCGCTGCACCACGTCAGGTCAAGAACTCACAAGAGTGAAGGGCTGAGCTCACCGGCCTGCTGCTCCCTCGGAGAATGAAATCAGAAAGATCAAATTAGTCCAGTTCAGCCGGCAGAAAGGATCATGTAAAAAAAAAAAAAAAAAAAGTACACATGAGGGAAGGCTATGTAGAAAAGACCCTGGAGCACAGTATTCATATGGAGGCTACCCAGAGAGGCAGCTGTAGCAAGGCAAACAAGACAGAGGATGGTATTAACTGACAGATCCTTCCATGAATTCACTTTGGGTCCCGTGTTGACCAACAGAGACCACCCCACTTACTGTATTCAAGGAAAACTTCACTGACAAAATGATCTTTTGTATATCAGTTACTTACCTTGAATTGGTGAAGAAACACCCTGTGTTCCCCACCATGGTCTACACACATTAATCCCCATTCAACCTACCATTCACCCCCCAAGCTTGACCATCAAGTCATCTCACCCTCCGGTTTTAACCCCCTGTCATTCCTCTCTCCACTCCTTCTGATTAAAGGTATGGCATGTAGCTACTTCCATGTTTCAGATGATACGTCATGTTTGTAGTCGACCAATGAAGATGAGTTTACATATCACCTTGGGTTCGTCCTTCACCTTCTCAAAATGATCCCACACTTTGGATTTCCTGCCCGACATGTTATTAACTAGCCTGTGGAATAACCGCAGGTACCAGCCCTGGAAATTTATTGGCTGTACACATGCCGTGTCTTTAACCGCCTGGAGGTCAGGCTCTGGGTGTTTGTAGCATGACTCCTGTCTGACTGCTGAGCATGGCCTCTTCCTGTGTCTGTCCTTTCAAAGTAAATTCCCACATGGTCCATTGATATAGGTTTTGATTTATTTTGACAAGGTGCAGCCCCTAATAGAGTTTCACATTTGTTTGTGTTTTTGTTTTTTCTGCAATTAAGCGACCAATGAAATCTTGCCGACTAATGACCCTTCTGTTTGACTAATGTTGACCATTAGGGGGCAGCCCTGCAGAAGTGTTTTTAATAGTAAGGCTTTAGCTAAAATACATGTGTTTGGGAAGTACTGAACATACGATTGTATAAATGAGACTTGGATTATACTGCGCAAATTGTGTGAAGTTTGTAGTTTTGCTGTTTGTTAAACGCAGCCCCCCTTTCACTACAATTCATCGAGAATTTTCTCCGTTTTTGGATTCTTCGTTCACTGTGGAGGCATGTAAGAAAAATGTTTCCCTCACCAATTCAAGGTAACACAGGGTGAGTAATTGATATGGGTAAAGTCTTACTTTAATTAGAAGGAGTGGACTGAGGAATGACAGGGGGTTGAGATTTGGAGTTGGTGTGATGACCTGAGGGTCAAGCTTGAGGGGATGAACTGTGGGTCGAATGGGAATTAATATGTGTGTGGACCAGGAGGTGTCATGGCAGGGAACACAGGGGGTTGGACTCAGGGTGAGGGCAAGATCTCAAGAAAGCAGAAGAGAAGACAAGGGAGCAGAGACTGGTTTTGTTGGGCCAGATAAGCCCCTCATGTGTCTTCATTCTTTCAGCCAAATTCTCAGCCAGCTCTGTGTCAAACTATTAAGTTAACAAGCATTATTCATAAGTAAGGTTCTGCTTATGTGCATGTGTATTTGTGTCTGTGACTGACTGACTAACTACAGCAGTGCTACCTCTTGCAAAGAGCTAATAACACCTCAACTCTAATCCCAGTCCTGTCCAATTGGGCTGGAGACTGGACAGCCTCTGAAGGCCCTCTTATGACGGTCTCCCCTTCAAGAGGATGATGTGAAGAGCAGGGACAGAGTGAAACAGTATTCTACTGCCTCTCCTCCTCCCAGCGTAACAGGGAATATCTTGGTTCAGTGGCCAGCAACTGCTGAAGGGCATGCTGTCCAAAGTCCCTCAGAGACACTGACACTGTGTGTGTGTGTGTGTGTGTGAGAGAGAGAGAGAGAGAGATTGTGAGAGACGGACTAATAGTGCATAAACAGTGCTGGAGAGAAAAGAAGAGAGAGTACACAGTCTGTATTGACTTTTTTTGATACACCCACCTGTGTGTTTTTTGCAAACAATCCACTTCCCCAGAGAATGCATCTGTTTAAGCAACTTTGAGCGGCATCTGATAGTTGATGCTGCCAGACATGTCGGCTCCAGCAGCGGCCACCCTCCTGGGATTTAATCTCACTGTTCTGTCCAAACTTTATCAAGACTGATACAGCAAAGACATTTGAATGTTTGCAACAAAAACAACAGCAAGTCACAGTCTTACTGGCAAAAAATGTATGTCGTGTTATCAAGAGACCTAAAGAGAATAATGACATCTCGTGCCAATGACAACTGGGTACAACTGTCTTTTTGTAGCATACAGGGCTCCCACAGATCCTTAAACAGTCTTAAAAGGCATTGAATTCATTCATCTACAAATGAGGCCTTAATTACTACTAACATGTCTTAAATAAATCTTTCAATAGTCCTAAATGCTCAGACATGGGAAGAAGGATTTTATGAATCTTAATTTCTGACGTTGCATTTTTAAATTTCAAATTAATTGGTAACCAAATGCCTCTTGCAATAACATCACTCAGATCAGGATAGTGGAACCGACAACACTCATATTTTGTTTGTCACCGGGATGCTCAGAGCAGACGATCCACTGTACCATGGATGATACGGGGAACTTCAGATTCAGCGACCACCAGTGTAGTTTTTTAATCCACAAAACTCGTTCGGGGTATCGGAGGATAACAGCTCGCCTGATTTTTCCATACACTTGAAGTGCATGGAACCCACATCCAAAAAATGTAATAAAACTCCACTAATGCATTTCAAAAACGTCAGAATGGCTCGTCCGTCGTAATCCAAGTGCCCTGAAGCCACGGCATGCAAAATTGACTTGAAAAGACGTAATTTACTTCACTTTTATAGCATAATTTCTCACCATGGTCAGTTAGCCTGCAACTCGCGAGACTCGAGAACGTGAACAAGAAGTACAAGAACGTTCTCGAGTCTCGCGCGAGTTGCCACGTAAACACAGCAAGCCTGCAGGATTGGATTACAATGGATGAGCCGTCACCAGAGGGAGATATTTTGTGACTGTGGGACATCTGAGCAGCAGCAAGACAAATCCCCCTATGGAGTTCAGACACTGGTGGTAGCTGATGAGGCAGATGAGGCCGATGAATCTGTAAAGACTAGGTGGTGATGGGGAGGTGGAGGGCGAGAAAGCAAGAATGAACTATGGCAGAGAAAGAACCACATTTAAAATGAGGAGCAGTAAGATGATAGGCTGATAGAGGTGTGTCGCTGTGCTATTGGTTGATTGTGAATCAGCTGAACACATAATTGACCTACCCAGACACTGACACCTAGAGATAGTGAGTGAGCATGAATGCAAGGAGTGAGTGGCAGCGTGAGAAAAAAACTTACAGCCTGAGCATGAGAAGTATTGTCTTCCTGGCCGAACTTTCACTAGAGCTTCATTACAAGGCAGTACTGTACATATGATGCTCGCTGTATTGTATTCAAGAAGTTTCCTAGACAACATGATGGTAATTAAGGCTGTGGAATCTCACATGCAGAGTGAGAAACTCAAAATTGCCAAGAAAACCCGCCAACAAATGCCATGTATTTCTGAGTTCTGCTTTACCCTCGTCTCTGGCACACCTCTTCCTCTAGTTCTGCTACCAGCAGCAGGGTCAGGACTAACAGATTTTTGAATAACTTTTGGGTGTACGCCTACACAGAGAGCGGAGGTACTGTGGTGCCTAAACGCTGGGAGAAAACAATAATCATACAACTCAAATGAAGGAGTAGGAAAGTGTTCCCCGCAATGTTCCCAGACTCTGAAATATGTCTGTTTGTGTCTTTTTTTCTACAGTTTTGTTATTTTAAAATTGGCCTTAAAGTTTGTTCTGTATGGCATTGAAAAACAAAGTATTTCGTAACTGTACTAACCCTGGTGTAGATAAGAGAAAAATCTGCAGCAAAAGTTTGAGTTCCAGTTAATTAAGAAGGGCAAGATTGTTCTATTCATTATCTCTTGGTGACCAAAGCCACACAGAATGTTGCTTGAGTGCTGCTTTGAAAGCAGAAAGATTACTAAAATTTATACTTCCATCAAATTGATTTGAAGATTTCATTTGTGTTATGTGTATGCATGCAATGTACCAAGAATTGAAATTAAATGCCCAAGGTTGTTACGGAAAATTCCAAAAGCCCAGTTTGAATTCTTATTTTTAACTGCAAGCCGTACATTTTCTGCCAACATGAGAATGAAAGTGCAAAGTTCATTCCACATTCAGCTTCATCACTGACGTCACAGTGTTATCCATTAGAATGTGCGCAATAATATTTTCTCGACAAATCTTTGGCAGTAAAATAGATTTGTTTTCTGTCAAGTAGAGGCCAGGGTGCACTGCTGGCATGAATAACCAGTGGCACCCGTACCGCACCTTCTCTACACAGCACACATGAAAGACCAGATGCAGTCTGCCAAGATCCCTGTGGAACATTTTCAACACTTTGTTAAATCTTTACATCAAAACACTGGCTAGTATAGGCTGCACCTGACAAACTAGGTACTGACTGTAAGTATATGTAAATTGTTTCTGCTCTCTGAGATGTAGCTTCGACCAAGACGAAGCAGTGCAGTTGAATCTTTCCAGTCCTCTCATTCACTTCTCGCTTTGAATCAGAGTCCGTCTTTGTCACCTCACCACCCACCCAGAGATAATTCAATAACCCCTGCAAATGAGCTGTGTGTGTGTGTGTGTGTGTGTGTGTGTGTGTGTGTGTGTGAGCACATGCACTGCCTTAGATGTAATTTTCATGTCAATCAGAGGTGATAATAATAATCATTACTCTAATTATTAAATTTAGAAGACACAACTCATACAATGATTATCTATTTCTACTGGGGCTCTTAGTGTGTGTGTGTGTGTGTGTGTGTGTGTGAGAGCAGCAATGCCCCCGTGTTAAATTGGTGTCACTCTGCTCTGCCATGTCTTAGGTCTGGAATAGCTTCAAAGAGAGCAGATGTGTGTGTTTAGCCTCTGATGTATAGAGCTACAACCCCTAGCATGCACTCAAGGGCTACTGGGTCATTATGTTGACTGTGTGTCTTTGCTCCCAGCATGCAGCTGGCACACACAATAACAACAAAGCAGACATTTAGTGTGACTTAACAGAGGGCTATTGCATATTAAGTTGTGAATTGTGTTTGTGTGTGTGTATGTGTTTGTGTGTGTTGTGCGTGAGGGCACAGATGAAGTGATCAAGTCGACAGCTTGCCGAGCTGTGATTGTCACTGATCCCCCCTCTGTCCTCGGGAAAAAACAGTGCCATCTGCCACGGGCAACGCCAGCTTGGCACTCCCCACCCAGGCTAAACTAGAGAGGGCACGGGAGCTAGGAGCAGTTCAATACAGGATACAAGGTCTCCGTGTGAGAGGGTTTGTCTCTGCGTGTACACTTGGGGGAGTTTTCATCACACAGGTTTTTGAGGAGGCGTACAGCAATTTGGTGAATTCTCTGGTTGCATTTTGAATCTTTGTGTGGGAATGACGTCGCCAATGTTTTGGTATCAGTTTGTACACCTGAGAGTTGGCTCAGTCACTTAAGTTAAGTTTACCTGGTGTCAGATCTGTAAATCGATCCACTCCACCAAGTTTGAGAAGAAATAAAAAATGACCAATGAGCGCCGTGGGGGCACTAGCAACTGGTAAAACTAATGCTGAGTACCTAGCACACAGATCTGGTACTAAAAGGTGGAGCTGTGAACACTGCAGTCTGATTGGTCAGTAGAGGACGGTCACTCTGCTCAGGGCTGAGTTGTGTCTGGTTTTGAGGCTCATGTAACCACTGTTCATACTGTGGAGAGTTTTATTAGTAAACTGTAACTATAAAATGAAAGGATGTTTTGCTGCCTCTCACAGCAGCTGGAGTCTGAGAAAAAATAACTTCATTCACTGGGCCGACTGCCGGCAACTTTTAAGGTGGAACGTTAACTTGTAATGTTACTCAATGCATGAGTTGATGACGTGAATCCATCAGCACACCTTAAATTTCACTGTGACAACTTTGACCATCACTTTAGTTTTTATATTGTCTCTCTTGGATGACATACATTTACATAAGAATATATATTAATTTCAACCGGATTATGTGAACTGCATATATCCCAATCCTCAGTTGGGGCGTTGTTCCTGTGGGCTACAGCAACACTAAACCCCTGAGCTTGCCTGAGAAGGACTAAATGCACAAAGTTGCTATTTTTAAATATCCCATGGAGAGAGACTCTCACTGCAGCCTGTTCTATTTCGTTCTCAAAATGTCGGCATGTGACCTTGTTCTGTGGACGATACACGGGGAGCATAAATACAGTGAGTGCTGGACAGAGCAGTGAGTGACAACACCTGCCCACACTGTACTGTTTGTGGCAGAAACGCTAAGCAGACCTAGGGTCTAGGTACCATGTCTGAAGAGTTAGTTTTGGTTCCAAAGGTACTATACTGAAAATGTTTTGTGCAGCGGGGCTTAAATTGACACGTCTTATGAGTATTGTCCAACATCGTAGTTTGTTTTTACTTCACTCTGCTCCACTCTTAAAACCCCAGCAAAATGGGTGTGCTGGCATGGCTACGCATCAGCGTGGACTTAACATGACATTAGATTCAAGTGCATACATTAGTCTCTAGTGATTGGTTAAGGGGAAAATCAATCTCCTTCCTCCAGGGAAATTGGTAAGAGTTGAAGCAATGTCAGACTGAAGACAGGAACGGAGTGTAACGAGCTGACAGTTCTGTTTGATATCAGGCAATCATGAAATGTTATTTGCAAAGCAGTCTCTTTGTTACGTCCTGGACTGATAAATGAGGCCAACGCCATAAACTGCTGTTCCTTGTACTGCCACTTGAGGCTTGCACCTAAAGTGAATCGATTCTCATAGAGCCAATCTTAAAAATGCCCGACTTTACAGCATAAATAAACAGCCTGCTAACCAAAAAGGGTTTGGTGTCTATAGGTAATTTCCCCCTCTATGACAACTGTACAGGGGTGAATTTTTGCATAAGTGATCCTTTAAAGGTTTGTTATGCTGTCGATTAATGGCCGCTTTAATTGACAGGCTGTCTGTGAGGCATCACCACAGTCTATAAGTCAGATCCGCCCCTCGCTCCTCCAGTATGGTCACTTTTGGCTCCAATGATCAATGATGGTGACAGCCTAAATGCCGAACTCAAGGCTTCAAAATGGGAGTGAACAAACTGATAGGTGACTTTATGGAATAAAGTCAACATATGTAGCAGATAGTTCCTTGTTATTAGGGGTGTAAATCACCAGCTTCATCACGATACGATATTATATCGATTTGTTTGGATGACGATACGATGTTTGCCGATATCACAAAGTCTGTCACGATACGATGTTGATTCGATTCGATTCAGGAGCCTGCGATGGATATGACGCGATATCATATGCCCATCTAACACAATCATTTACATCAACTCACAAAAACAACTAGAATATGATTTGACCATTTTATTTCTGAGCTCTGTTTGTTGTTTGAGCGGAGGCGCGCTTGCCCAGAAATGGTGACACAGACATGCTATGTGAATTTCAAAATAAATGTGTATCTTTAAGATGACGATACAGATCGATGTTTTCATTTTGCATCAATATAATCGGATCGTTAATGAATTGATGTGGATCGATGTATCGTTACACCCCTACTTGTTATAAGCACAAAGTCGTAAATTCTAAAATAAAAGCAATAAAAAATACAACTGTAATCTTTTGTTTGTTGGCTGTCTGCATCATTTATTAAACATCCTGTGTCTCGTGTTCCTTCAGGTCCTCCAACACCACCATGCGGTCCACGAGATCTCCTACATTGCCAAGGACATCACGGACCACCGAGCCTTTGGCTACGTCTGCGGGAAGGAAGGGAACCACCGCTTTGTGGCGATCAAGACCGCACAGTCGGTCAGTGTCAGTGTGTAGGCAACTGTGTGTACATTTCAGTGTTTCACAAGTGTGTGTACATGTTTTCCCCATGCACCCGCTGTGTGTAGGTTAATGTATGATTCAGCGGGGTCTTTTCTCAATAACACGAACCTCTTGACATTTAGATAAGGACCCTTGAACATCAGCTCATGTTCCTTTGTGCCGTTCATCAAACAAACTGTTTACCCTGTAGAGCTCTAGGTTTTTTGTGTGTGTGTGTGTGGAAGGTTTCACATTCAGCCCTGCAGCCACATACTCTATATGATATTGAGTACCCCTCTTGGACCTGTTATGATTGTTGTTGCTGTTGTTGTGTCTATGTGCCTGGCTTGTTTAGTCTGGATCCAGCTGGCTCGCTCTGTAGCCATATTGATTTCCCATAGTGAGTCGATGAGGGTTTGAGTGTGTGTCACCGGCTCTAATGGCATATCCATCCTCCCAGGGCCATGAACCGTGGCTCTTTGACTTAGACAGATACACACAGCCTCACACACACACACACACACACACACACACACACACACCAGGCTGTATTCTACAATTACACCAACCTGACTTGCACTCAAAAAATGTTGCTAACAAATGCTACTCTCCGGAGCATGGTAGCACGAGGCTAAGCTCTCATCAGTCACCTAAGCTGTCATTTACCTGAC
Source organism: Epinephelus moara (assembly GCF_006386435.1). Lineage (NCBI taxonomy): Eukaryota > Metazoa > Chordata > Actinopteri > Perciformes > Serranidae > Epinephelus > Epinephelus moara. The sequence goes on from NC_065515.1 coordinate 3,732,213, forward strand.
GTGTGCCTGAGGAAAGGTCACAATTATATTTTACTCACATTTTCAGGATTTGAACCCACCATCACTCGCACTCAGACCATTAGTCGTGGAGCAGACGATGAGAGGGGTGGAGGCGCGGAGCTTATGGCAGAGGCTGAGGCTGTAATTGGAAAGTAACCACTTTGATGTGAATTAACAAAGCGTCTCTGTCGTCATGAAGACTAAGACTTAAGGTTGTTCCGAAAAAGGCCAATTTAGGGGTACATTCGAAAGTAATTGGCTTACCACTCAACTCGAAGTCTCAGCACAAGAAGGACGTGTTTTATTTAGCAAGTTTTAGTGGAGATGGAAGGACACTAATTGTGTTAGAAAGGCTTTCGTCGACAGACTCTAACTTCATCACAGTCTTTGTTATAAGGTTTTTTAGAAAAGTTACAATTGTAATTAATATGAAAAGATCGATTTGTTACGAAATCAGCTTTGTATCCAATTTATTGAAAGGCTACAGAGAGTTTAAAGACCTCTTAGTGTCGGTCTAGACATTTAGACTGAGTGTTTTTTAAGAAGTTATTATATCTAAAGTTATTAAATCTTTTATTTTAGTCTTTTTGAAAAAAACTGAAATAAAATTACCCCCATGAGAGCAAGTCATAACAGCAACCACAGATGAAAAATAATGTAGTAGTAAAGTGGTTCAGCCATGATTGGCGAGTGTCGCTTTCTGCTGTTTCAGAACAAGCTTTAATTTACTACTAATGGAAATATATTTAACACTTACCAAACAAAAACCACCCAGTTTGTAATGTGCAAGGCACATTGACTCGTACATTGACGTGCAGTGCTCCACCTGCTCTGCCACCTGCACATATGACCAATTAGTTCTGCGGCCTGACTCGAATCTGCAAATCCTGTAATAAGCCATGTGCTGTTCAAATAATTTGGTTAGGCAGCATACTTAAAGTCGGTGGGTTCAGTTGTGGATTGGCGGTTTGGCGTGGCATCTGCAGTGCTGTAGGTGCTTTGCCGGACCATCGTGGTAAAGAAGGAGCTGAGCCAGAAGACAAAGCTTTCGATTTACTGGTCCATCTACGTCCCAACCCTCACCTATGGTCATGAGCTCTGGGTAGTGACTGAAAGAATGAGATCATGGATACAAGTTGCCGAAATGAGTTTCCTCTGTAGGGTGGCTGGGCTCAGCCTTAGAGATAGGGGGAGGAGCTCGGACATTCAGAGCGAGCTTGGCGTAGAGCCGTTGCTTCTTTGCGTTGAAAGAGGTCAGTTGAGGTGGTTCGGGCATCTGATCAGGATCCTCCTGGGCGGAGAGGTGTTTCAGGTGCGTCCAACTGAAGGACGCTGAGAACGCCTTGGGGTCCCCCAGGAGGAGCTGGAAAGTGTTGCTGGGGAGAGGGATTTCTGGAATACTTTGATCAGCCTGCTGCCCCCACGACCCGGCTTCAGATAAGCAATTGAAAATGGATGGATGGATAGAGCACACTTAAAATTATTTTTATATTTTTGGACATTTCATACATATACAACTACGATATCATATTTCAAAACGATTCAGGAAATGCATTTCAGATGAATACTTTTTATGCCTCCACGTTGGCAACAGCAGTGGCCGGAGGCATTTTGTTTTGAGGTGTCAGTACGTTCCATTCTTGTAAAAGCGATATCTCAATAATGTCATGAGGGAATTTCTGTAAATGTGGCACCCACGTCCACTTTGACTTAATGATGAACTGATTAGAGTTTGGTGGTCAGAGGTCAAGGCCTCTCATTCTCATGAACACGATAGCTCAAGAAGACCTTAAAGTAATTTCCTCAAATTTGGCACAAACGTCCACTTGGACTCAACAATGAACTGAATAGAATTTGTTGGTCAAAGGTCACTGTCACCTCACAAAACTTTTACAACTTATTACAAAATTAGAAATGTCTAATAGGATAAGATGACAAAGTGATGACATTTTATATCCAAAAGGTCAAAGGTTAACTTCCCCGTGACATCATAATAGTCTTTAAAAACACTTTTCTAGCCATTACTCAATGCCGTATCTCAGGAACAGAAGGAAAGACAAGATCGGATACTGAATTGGTGTCTTTAATATTTAGTGTCCACTTTGAAACTGTGCTGATTGTATAGATCAGGGGTCGGCAAACTTTACCATCAAAAAAGCCATTTTTGACCAAAAATAAAAATATGTGTGGAGCTGGAAAACATAGTTGAGCCTTGTAATGAAGGTAACATAGCCTATTAATTCTAAATTAGCCTATACTAGCAGTCTAAATTAGCATTCATTAATATGTTTCTCATAAGGTGGCTACTGTGCAGGACATAGGGTCATAAGGACAGAGGGATGTCGTATGCTGTAAAGCCCTGTGAGGCAAATTGTGATTTGTGATATTGGGCTTTATAAATAAAATTGATTGATTGATTGACATTATTTATGATTATTTGGTACTTTGATTTGCAGAGCTGGCAGTGAAAGCAAACAAGAACTACTAAATTCTCATGTTATTCCAAGACTTTTTTGGATTTAGCATCCATAGCTAACCAGCCAGGGAGACTCAAGACTATAGCCACTGCTATCAAAGTTTGGCACTATTTCAAGGAAAAGGTGTCAGACAGTAGATGTATTATGCACATTTTAGTTGTAGACATGTTAAAACATTTATTTTATTCGGTATATAGGCTTCACATTTTATAATCTGAGAATGTAGGGATTTCTTTAGGCCTACAGCATTGATAAATGAAGATTAAAACGTTGGCTTTTTGGTCAAAGCCACAGCGAGCCACTGGAGAGGGGCTAAAGAGCCACTTGTCGATCTCGATTATCGATCTCCTGTGCTGTCGGGTTTAGGATGTGTGAAGCATCCACATTTCAGAATATGTAGTTTCTTTGCAGCACCATCCACATTTGAGGGATTGTCAGCTGTCATGGCTGCAGAATGAGTCTGGACAGACATGGATATAACCTGTAACTGTAACTTGACTGCTTCGTGAAGGCATACAACTGCGAGGCGGAAGTTCTAGTTGCCCTTATTAATAACATTGAGCAACACATCTCTGCAGTTGCCTATAAGTAACACAGCTGATTGAGGCAGCTTTCATATTCCAGCTGGCGCATAAGACAGAGCCGACACACAAACTCAGCAGTCAGAGGATTAAAGTGTTAAAACATTAAATCAAATTCTAACGATTATTATTTTATTTGAGTGTATTCGTCATCCACCGCCTACAATCCAACCCACATGTACTTTGTTTCATCCAGAACCACTTGCGAATTACATTTTTTGCAGGTCGCACACTGGGTCCACGACATGAGGCAGGACAGTTTTTAGTTCAGTGTTTCCAGCTTACTTTAGTGGCAAAACATTTTTGAATCTATCCAAAATGTCAGTGGTGTCAATCAAAGGTGTCTGAGCCCGGAGTCACCGAGCGAATGCTTCTGTATGAGTTTGACACCAGGGTTCAACGGTTACAGATAAATAACTCCATCTTCAGAGGAGTCAGAGAAGACGTACAGTACAAGTTTGAAAGTTTCTCCCTGGTTTTTACTTTGTGGTCATTGCTGCATGTACTTCCTCTAGCTGTATATTCAGGCATATCCTCTCGGGGTTGTCAAAATTCGTTTTATGAAATGTAGGAAATAACTAGCTGAATTTCATTTAGATGAGGCAGATGGAGGGAAATTCAGTATACCAAGAAATGAATTCTTGATAAATTCACTGGCAGAATATCCTGGAGTCTGTCTATAACCAACACCAGAATTTAATTTGGGGCGGCAGTAGCTCAGTCCATAGGGACTTGGGTTGGGAACCGGAGGGTCGCCTGTTCAAGTCCCCGTCCGGACCAAAAATGTGGAGCGTGGACTGGTAGCTGGAGAGGTGCCAGTTCACCTCCTGGGCACTGCCGAGGTGCCCCTGAGCAAGGCACCGAACCCCCCAACTGCTCGGAGCGCCTGTCATGGGCAGCCCACTCTGACATCTCTCCATTTAGTGCATGTATAGGTCCAGTTTGTGCATGTGTGTGTTCGGACCTGTGTGTAATTGACAACAGAGTGTAAAATTGAATTTCCCCTCGGGGATTAATAAAGTATATAAAAAAAATAAATAAAAAAAAAAATTAAATTAAAGGTTGAATCTATTGCATTAATATTCAGGCGGATTTGAACCAAAAATTCTGATCAGAGCAGATTTTAATAAAACAGCGTATCTGCAGTAAATTCTTTATCACTACTTTTTGTTGGAATCATTTGTCACTGTTGCTGTAGGCTATGAATTAGTCATCTGATTCAAGAGAGCTGAGCTGAGGTTATCTCATCTCTTTGGTCCATTATGGCCACTTCTTCTAGATCATCCTTGAAGCTTTCTGCATTTACGATTCCAGAATTCACTGCTCGTCTCAGCTCCCCGTGTCTTCTCTCTTACCTACAAGTTTTGATACAGAAGGAGCGAAAAGGAGAAAGAGACAGATGGGAAGAAAAGATAGAGATTAGAGCATGTATTGTCAAATGCAAAGAGGATCTGAGTCTGACAGAGTGACAATATGTTTCACTGTTGGCTCAGCAGGAGCCACCGTTTACCCTCGTGTGTCTGTCAGGAGCAATATGCGGCTGGGAACATCTTGCAGAAAGGCAACACTAAAATAGAACTACTTTATGCAAGGCAGCATTCAGTCTGTTAACTCTGGGTGCACTTGGCATAGCCCCAGTCAATAATTGATTTGGTCTGAAACGCCATTGTATTATAAGACACTTCGCTGTAGTTTTAAGTTGTGAGTCACCTAACTTGTTTATCGTCTGTACTTTTGCTCCCCTGACAAGAAAGGTTGTACAAGGTAAGACAAGCGCAGTGTATCTGCTCTTGTCAGTGTCTGAACCAGGCCTAGAGAAGGAGCAGAGTATCTAGTGATTGCTCCTTAATCTGGTTTATAGATCCCAATCACAGGCAGGACGATATATTTAGAAATTCATAGCCTGGAACCTCCATTTTCTGAGTTTAGTTACTTTCAGCACTTACAAGGATTGGCGAGTATTTAACTAATCACAGGGGGAAACAATCAGTCACAGAGACATTGTTACTTTTAATGAAAGATTTTAGACAAACTAATTGCCGAATTGGCAAAAGTGCCAAATTCAGTTTGCTGCCATTTTGTTTTTCGGCATGCTGCCTAATGGAATCATCCATAATCAGCTGTCAGCAACCCAACCCAGTATGTCTGACTCAGTCCCAAAGAGGCGCTGAATTAGAAAAATGCAAGGGTCTTTCTCAGTTGGGGCATGCTGCCACAGGTGGGAAGATGAAATATAATCCAGGAGTCATAGTATTAAAGTGATTAATAGTTTGAATCAGACATCAAAACAAAAGATTTTGTAATTCTGGAAAATCATAATCTTGGTGATAATGCATACCAGCGCAGCCGGGTGTGGGATAAGGTGAGCCAGGTGAAACTTTTCTGCCACAGCCCTCTGCATTGGGGACACTGCTGTGCTGATGAGAAAGACCATAATGTTTTTTGTTACAGTGCTATTGTTGGTCTGACCATGGTCTCAATCTCCTGTCATGAGGTAGGGCAGGTTCAGTAAACATTAATCGCTACATATCTAGAATAAGCAGCCATGATTTATTTAATTTAAGTCCCATTGAGATTGAAAATCTCTTTAACGAGAGACCTGGCCGAGGTTGGAGCCAAGAAAAACAGATTTAAAATGCAACACATACAACATATAATACAAAAAATCAACAATGAAACAACAACTATTCAAACAAAGTGGCCTCGCAAGAAAAACAAGCACATGTCTCTGTCACCACATTCTTTATGATGCCCTTCAATTCATCAGTGGATATAAGTGTTTCTAATTTTAGGTCTTTTTAAAGATTGTTCCAATGTCCAAGGTGCATAGTCGGACGATGCTGTTTTCGGTTTCACTTTTTTTTTTTTTTTAGCAATTACACTTTTTGTTGCTTTTTCAGCATTAGAACAAACAGTACGTTGCAGATGTACAAACAACATTTAAAATTAAAAGACGAAATAATAATAAGGAAAATAGAAAAGAACGTGCACATTCTTCTTGACAGTGTGTAACACAGGCTGTCATGCAACATTTATACCACATCATACTGTGTCTTATGTTCATCCACTTAGCATAGATACAAGGATGGGACCCAGAAGTATCAACTGACACGCTATTTATCTTTACCGATCATCTCCAGATAGGAACCCCAAATATTTCTGAAAACCTTTACACTATTATTAACTTTGTGGATAAGCTACTCAAAAGCAGCTATCCTCAGCAGCTCATCACTCCGTTCTTTGAGGCTGAATTTCCTCCCTCCTCCATTACGTCCTCATTACGTCTATGATAGACGTAGGCGTTGGCATGGTAACGCTAGACACACGGAAGAGGAGAGCGAGTGTAGCGTAACAACCAAGACAGTCAACCCCGGAGTTTTAAAACTCAACCGGAGTCAGTGATGACTGATGAGTTTTAGAATAAGGTTACAGTGCTAACGTTAGATAGTAGCGTTAACGTTACTAGTAAGTGGAAACGCACAAGGAAGATAACGTTAATGTTTCTGAGGCTATGCTACAGTAGGCTAACGTTAGCCATTAGCAACTGGATACTGTGTTGTCATATATAACGTTATATGTTATATTAGAAGCAAACATAACATAACATAACGTTACCTGTCCCGCACATGTCCTGCATATAACGTAAACGCTAACGTTAGATAGTTCTGGTGACTACAGGGCTACAGGCTAACCGTTAGCAACTGGATGCTGTGTTGTCATATATAACGTTATAGCTACGTTATAGTTACATTAGAGGCAAACTGAAAAAACCTGTTACGCAAGCGGTTATGTCCGTCAGAGACAGACAGGACACTCGAGTTTTCTTAGAACCATATGAGAATAGTATAATTATGAGTTTTTATCTCTGGTGGAATTCACTTACATTTTAGTGTGCCATCAGCTTATTAATAGCATTTTAACCTAAACGAAGAGAAGCGTAACATTTCCAGAAAGGTAGGCTAAGTGTTGCTTTAACTTCCAGTGTCTCAGCACTGTCCTGTTCCCTGTAGTGAGGCTAGTTTCACCCAGGAGCACACTTTGAGGACAGGTTAGTCTCCGTTGGTAAGATGCCCACTGTACAAAATGCGGGACCCCCAATGAAGTCTGTTTCCAGTATATTTTTAATACATTTGACAATAGCTGACCAAAAGTCATGCACCATTTCACATTCATACAGCATGTGGACCAACGTGCCCCTTTATTTGCTACATCTCCAACAGCTATCACCCTTCCCAAGCCCCAGCCTTGACACTTGTGATGGAGTCCAAGCTGTTACTACCTCTGCTGCTGGATTAAAGGCTGAAAATCTCTGTCCCCTCATTCTGTGTTCGTACCTGTCAGACAGAACAGCGAGGCCGAATAACAACGTAACATTCCGGCCTTGACCAGGCAGTGTGAAAGGCCTTGTGTGTTAATGGGGGGTGTATAATGTGTCCTTGTGTTCTTAGGCTGAGCCTGTGATCCTGGACCTGCGGGACTTGTTCCAGCTCATCTATGAGATAAAGCAGAGAGAGGAGATGGAGAAGAAGGCCCAGAAAGACAAGCAGTGTGAGCAGGCCGTCTACCAGGTACACTTCCCATCTCTCTGTTACCTGTTTTCTCCCTTTTTAACCTTCCCTTAATCATGTGCCATAAGTTTGATGAGCTTCATCTGAGAGACTCTTGACAAACAAGTCAAATAAGACTTGAAATGAAAAACATCAAAGCAAGCGAACGACTTAGGGAGGTTTCATCAGTGTCACCATCTGCCCATTTTGCTTATTTCACCTTTCTCTGTTCCGTCTTCTCTGCATCTCCTGTTTAATTTTTCTTTATCTTTCTCTGTGTGTGTCTCTCTCTCTGATGATTGCCAAATGATTATCTGAATGCCGGGAAGCTGCTGTGTCTCGCTGTGCTTGCCGCCTACTCTTTCTACTCCACCGGCTTAACTCTCCGCCTCTTCCCTCTCTTCTGCCTTCTCCCCTCTGCTCCTCTCTCTGTCTCCTCCCCGTGTGATCTCTCCCTCTATTTCCTGCCGCCGCTCATCCGCAGACAATACTGGAGGAGGATCTGGAGGACCCGGTCTACCAGGTAACTTCCTGACCAATCGCATCGCTGCTGTCAACCTGCTGCATTCCAGTCAGCTTGCTCCTCTGTGTGTGCACTGTGGGGAGACAGCCCCTGTTTGGTTACAGTGTGGCAGTGTGGTACATATCGGAGGGTTAGATGTCCGCGGATGTGTGTGTGGAAGCAAGGAGACGTCCAAATATGAGGGTCCTGTGTGTCTGCATGTCTGCCAGTTGGGGTGCATGATTATCTGAAAGATGTATAACTTTTCTCAGCTGCTTTTGGAGTTTTCGCTGCTTAAATTCTCCCCCATGTGTCACCGGGATCTATTCTGCAGCTGCTTTTTAACGAGAGCCTATTGACAATGCTGTTTGACTAATCACCTCTGCAATTTCACCACTTTTCTCTCTCAATTTCTTTATCTTCCAATGTCTCTCCTGCTTCCTTGTTTCCCTCTCCTCCCTCCGCTGCTGACGTTGTAGTACATTGTGTTTGAGGCGGGACACGAGCCCATCCGTGACCAATCAGAAGAGAGCATTTATCAGGTACTCACGAGCTCGTCTTGTGTCGCTTGTGTCTCAGTTATATTCTGGTCATCTTGTGGTCAGCTGTGGTTAAACTCCCAACAACAAGAAGCTCTTAAACAGAAGAGATTTAATCTTCCGCTTGCTTGCCAATAGCTACATCACTCTTTAATGGGATGGATACATTGTGGCCTGCTCATAAAATTAACGGCTGCGTTTTTCCACTCGTAAAAATTGTACAAAGAGTAAATAAAAGACGGTAAGAATCAGAGGCGAACAACCAGCCAGCACTCTCCAGAGGGGCCCGACAGCTAAAGCTAGCTACCCCAGAGAGAGCAGCCTTTCTCTGGGTGTACTCCTCAGAGGCGTGGGTAGACCTCGGAGGGATGAAGAAGGGGGGGAGGGTACGGTGCATGTGGAGGGGATGTGGAGGTTATTCCTGGCCTGTGTGGAAGGCGGACCCCTCCTTTTTTTTTTTTCCTCTCCTCCCCTCCCTCTTTTCCCGAGGAGATGAAAGAAAGCGGGGGAAAGAAAGATTAATCACCAGCCTCTCGTTTGATCTTTAAATAAAATGGATTGAAAATAGACGGAGTGCTGGCGCGTGCACAAACATACACAAACAGAAAAATGCACACACACACACATTGATACAAACAAACCCTCACACACACATCGGGCGTAAGAAACGTGAGCCTCAGCCAGCCTCCAGCCACAGAGGAACTAATGTATGAATAAAGATGGCAGCTTCTGGAAATAAACATGTGGAAGAAGTAACAAGGCATTGAGAGGAGGAGAAAGACGGGCTGTGCTAGATAGATATCCACATTCTTCATCAGCGCTGTGTTTTCATTTACCGCACAGTCTGATTAGGGCGCAGCTAGGGAAGAATAAAACTTTACTTTAAACATTGTGTTGCTGCAGGTGAAACAAAAGCACAGGAATCCAAGGATTCACACATATCAGCAGTTTGCTATCAGTGCTCATTGTGTCTTCTCATTGCACACACTGTCAAATCTATCTTCCTGTGTGACATGGAGATATTACATGTCTCCATGTGTGTGACAATCTGAGTTATTACATGTCTGTGAGTGTGATAAGCAGCCTTATCCATTCTTTATTAGGGAGAAAGCCAGAGAGAGAGGGAGACCATCACCGGAGGCCCCTAGTCTTCTGATTAGCCTAGTAGATGAGTTCTCACTCCACAGATTTTAATTCTGATTATCCATGCACACACACACACACACACACACACACACACACACACACACATGCTCTCACACTCTACTACTGATTGATTTGGATCCTGAGGAGCCAGGTTTCAGGGTTTTGTCTTGGCATCCAGTGCTGTACCAGTGATGTGTAAAGACTGTTTTGATTGTGTGATTAAACCAGAGGTAACGGGCTCTCTTGGCTGTTCTCTGACCCTGTTGGACGATTGTGTAGGTTCCCACCAGTCAGCAGAAGGAAGGGGTCTATGACGTCCCAAAGCGACACCCAGTGAGTGACCGTGTGTTTGCCCGTGTCCCACCGCCCGCCTCAGCCTGCCTCCCCCTCTCAGACAAACCTCTCAGCTGTCCCACTCTGACTCGAGCGTAAAGCCCTTCCCTTTCGGCGCCCTCTCCTTTTTTTAGATCCTCGTGAAGCTCTAATTTCGCAGCGATTCTACTTCCTGTCAACATCGCTTCTGCACAGTGATCCAGTGTCTCTTTAATTTTTCCCTGAGAGGTTTGCTGGGACTCAGTGCTCGTGTGCAGTGTGCTGTGCTCCTCCTCTGCTTGTGCTGTGGCTGTGGTGGCTATTCTCCTTGTGCTCTGTTGTGGTGCCTGCTCGTTATGGTGAACCGGGATACCGTGTGTGAATATATGTGTGTGTCGTGCTCGATGAAGCATGCTCAGCTGTGGTTTGCCAGCGGTGAATCCAGTGCATGACCTCATCCCAGATTGCGCTGAACACGTTTTGTCACTGTCATCTGTCCTTTAATGGATACAAATTATGTGTCTGACTATAAATGTGCATGGCCTCATATTTTTTTAAATCTATATATCAGGAAGCATATAAGTAAGGCTGTTTGCAGTGTAAATCTATATCACTGTTGTGTGTGTGTGAATGTGTTTAAGCTCCAGTTATTGCCTCACACTGCCAGTGGTAATAATGAAAGATGACCTTGACCACTGTCAGGCTGCACTATAACTCAGCTGCTCTTTTATCTGCCTATAAAGATGCTAGTTATATTGTTGCCTGATTTAATCTGCTAAAATCTTCACACTCCCAATAACCAGGCTGCTGTCCTGTGCGTGTGAAAGTGAGGTTGTACATGTGCATGTGTGTGCATTTGTATGTGAACACTTCATCCCATGCTGCTGCTCTGTAGATCAGTATTCCCTCAGTCCATCCAGAGCCCTGCAGCTCCGTGTGTATCCCCCCTGCAGTGTTGTTTTTTTTTATCCTTAAACCGCTAAAACTGGACTCCTCCACGTCACTACTGGCAGCCCCAATCCCACTCCATGAATTTTGGTAGACTTGGAATCAGTCTCGCAGTTTCCTGGCTGCATATTATCCCCAGCTTTGGTAAGGAGCTTACAGGCACCATAGTATTTCTGTTCTCTCCTCACCCAGCCCACAACACATGCTGCTATTTGGATTGCCTTTGCGTTGGCAGGTGTCTGAACGTGAACAAATCCAATATTTCTCTCTTGTTGTGCAACCAATTGGACTAGTCGTCCATTCTGGTTTAAATAAAGCAAATTCAAGTCTTCTCTGCCTCCCAGTCAGTCAGAGGGAGTAAATATATCCCAGGATCATAGAAATATAAATGGATCATACAAGTGTAAGAATGTGTTTTGTGGCAGACAGCTCGTATTGTAATTTGAAGATAATGTAATTGGGTTTTAAGATAAATCCAGACTCACAGAGGGCAGAAAACAGCTGCTGTGCTGCTCGCTCTATGGGCTGAATCTTTCAAGCGTGTTGCACCACAAGTCAGTGAAGCCACAGCAGGTCTTTTCCATCACGAGTCAAAATGCTGCTTTCGTCTTTTTTTGTGATCAGTAATTTTTATTGTTTTCTTTTAAACAGAAACAACATCAAATAGGACACATCATGTGGATGTATAAAAACTGAAGAGGTTACACAGTGAGACAAACTTAGCAATACTAAAAGATAAAAATCTAAATAAATGAATTAAATAATCATTGGCAGACGTGTAAATAAGTGAGTGTCACATGACACAATTCTAAATGCTTTTTAAGGATTTGAGCCAGTCTGTTACCATACAGTTGCATCAGGGACGGAGTAATGAAGGAAATTTAATTCACCCACTTAGCATAGTATTTCTCCACCTGATTGATGAGCCTAAAGGAGAAGCCCTCATGTGCAGCCACAATACCCAGTTGGGCGAACCACACCCTGGCTGGCAGTGACGTGATCAAGTTTCCTCCCCAGCATAAGGGATGTCTGGACCCAGTCTGCCTGGGGTGCAGGCGAGGGTTTTAGAGGGACAGGATCAGACAAGCTGACAAACAAGCTTGGGCAGAATGGGATGTCTCATTTAAAGATCATTTTTTCATTGTTCTATTCATGCTCTGTGAATGATAGGTTAAATGGACCTGCATTTGTATAGCACCTTTTTAGTCATCCGACCACTCAAAGCGCTTTTTTTTTTTTTACACTATGAGTCACATTCACCCATTCACACACACATTCAAGCCAAGGCTACCATACAAGGCGCCACCTGCTATTCAGTTTTTAACACACACACACACACACACACACACACACACACACACACACACCGATGGAAGCATCATCAGGAGCAATTTGGGGTTCAGTATCTTGCTCAAGGATACTTCAACATGCAGACTGGAGGCGCTGGAGGACAAACCGCTGATCCTCCGATTGGTGGACGACCCCCTCTACTGTACCTCTGACTTAAGATTAAAGGCTTGATTGTCAAAAGTTTTGCTGCATTCTTCTTCTTTGAAGCCTCAAGGAGAAATGGGGAATTTCTGAAAGCTACAGTATCTTATATTTAGTGGAAATAACTGAAGAAGTGTCAAAAACTGTAGTCTCGCCACCAGACAATCAGAGATCTCCGCCTTCTGATAGTCTGGGGACACTCCTTTCTAAAGTGTGTTTAACACACCGGAGAAAACGCCGGGCAACAAAGCAACACCTCTTGCATTTTTGAAAAGGACACGCCCTCCCGGAAATGTGCGCTCCCCCTTTTCTCGTCCACAAGGAAACAAACACATAGAGAGCTTGAAAATGGATGC